>NC_056743.1:1890493671-1890523671 GCF_019279795.1 Protopterus annectens | reverse complement strand
AGCCTAGCCAGCACTCCAAGAAAAGGAAACCTCCGCACAGACAGAGAAAGACAGTCAGTTAATCCAAGCCTAGCCAGCACTCCAAGAGAAGGAAACCTCCGCACAGACAGAGAAAGACAGTCAGTTAATCCAAGCCTAGCCAGCGCTCCAAGAAAAGGAAACCTCCGCACAGACAGAGAAAGACAGTCAGTTAATCCAAGCTTAGCCAGCACTCCAAGAAAAGGAAACCTCCGCACAGACAGAGAAAGACAGTCAATTAATCCAAGCCTAGCCAGTGCTCCAAGAAAAGGAAACCTCCGCACAGACAGAGAAAGACAGTCAGTTAATCCAAGCCTAGCCAGCGCTCCAAGAAAAGGAAACCTCCGCACAGACAAAGACAGTCAGTTAATCCAAGCCTAGCCAGCACTCCAAGAAAAGGAAACCTCCTCACAGACAGAGAAAGACAGTCAGTTAATCCAAGCCTAGCCAGTACTCCAAGAAAAGGAAACCTCCTCACAGACAGAGAAAGACAGTCAGTTAATCAATGGCCATAGTCTCTCTAGTAATCCTAGTCAAAATACCCAACAAGGCAACTGTGCCAGCCCATCAGTTACTTTTTTGACCAGCTGAGGGTGATGGAGGTCTTTAAGTTTGCCACCACTGACAGAATCATTACAAAGGGTCAGTGAACTCTCAACGTGGTCACAGAAGAATACAGCTTAGAGTTTTTGTTCTGCTCTGGAAAGGGCTTCGCACAGAAACTGGACAATATTCACAGCGGTCTTAGATGTGGTCTGTTTGTTACTCTCCAAAGGAACCACACAGGCTGTCTCTCCTTCAAAATGAGCTTAAGATTTCTGTATTAGTATATACTAGTGATTAATGACATCCAAATAGACTTCGAGCTTAATGACCCAGTTAGAGTTCTATGTCCTTCTACAAATCATCACAGATTATATATATCAGTATATAAAACTTGAAAAGAATATTTTTCTTTTATCTAAGCTGGGAAGAATGTTTCCACTCCATCCTGAACCTGAGTGGCTCCAACAGGCACATTCCTTATAAAGTTCCGAATAATTACTTATGAGGTGGTCATGCTTCTGATGTCAAGTGACAGCTGGGTGGTATCATTTGACATGATAAAGACCTGTCACTTCAGCATCTGTAGGCCTCCCAGGAGGTTCCTTCATGTATTCCTCGGAGGACACCCCTTTAATGCAATGTGCTGTCATTTAAATTTTATCTGCATCAAGAGTTTACTGAAGTTTTGGCTCAGGTGCCTTATGGCTTGCCGGAGAAGGACACCTAAAGCGGAGCAGCAATATCACAGTCATAGCTTATTTTCAAAACAAGCATGGAATAGCTGTTTTAGTCAGTTATTTGGGGCTAAAATAATAGGCTCATATTCTGATTTGCAAGGGATTCACTGTTATACTCCATGTATGGAAAACACTCTAGGTAACCAATAGTTCTACCAAGCATTTATGCAACGTGCTTGGAAAGTCAGGACTTTACTTTATTATTGAGGAGATTGGAATCTGTTATTGAGCAAATGATAAATCAGCTAAGGCTTTATCACGTATTTTAAACATATCTGGTGCGGTTAATGACTTCCAAACAGAATTTGAGCTTAATCACCTAATATGTTTTCTATGTCCTTCTACAAATCATCATACATTCTTTATATCATTATATAAAATTTGGAAACAATAGATTTTTTTTTCTTTTATCTAAGCAATTTTTAACTACCATTTTGGAAGCTCAAACAAAACTTAGATACTTTTCCAATCACTCCAAACTTTGTCTTTCACTGGATATTTCACAGTAAGTGAAAATATAAATTTGAGATGAAACTGGACCATAAAACCCAATCTATTGGAATAACAATATATATTCTATATCTATATATATATATATATATATATATATATATATATATATATATATATATATATATATATATATATATATATATATATAAATATGTATGTATGTATGTATGCATATAGATATGGTTTACAGACACTAGAGTGACTATACAGTGACACTTACACTTGTTTGGTCAAGGAAAACAGATGGTCAATAGCTGCACTAGATGGACAATTCAAGGCCCAGAAAGGGGACTATTCCCTTTCCCATGGATTGTGCAATCTCAGAGTTAGCATATATACTTGTTAGGGGGTGTGGGTGGCATAAACTGGCTTATCCTCACCTGCAAAAACACTTGTGTTTGGTTTCAACCACTCCAGGGTAATTCCCAGAGCATGCACATGCCGTGTTGATGTTTGCTGCTTTAACATTCTTACATCAATTATATGGATGTCAGTGCACCTGGTCATCTGATCTAGTGTCCTACAGATATATATGTGTATATATATATATATATATATATATATGTGTGTGTGTGTGTGTGTGTGTGTGTGTGTGTGTGTGTGTGTGTGTATAATATATATCTGATGCTCAGGTGAAAGCAGCCCTCTCCAAAGCAAAAAACACTGCTTCCATGGTACCAGATGGCGTCCCGGGTTGCGTCCTACATGAACTCCAAGAAGAACTAATCCCTCAAGTAAAACTGCTGTACAATCTCAGCCTCACTACAGGATATGTACCCAAAGAATGGCGTACAGCAACAGTGGTCCCACTCCACAAAGGTGGCACCTCTGCGGACCCTGGAAACTATCGCCCCATAAGCCTGACTAGCCTAGTCTGCAAGACTATGGAGAGGATCATCATGTAACTCATAAACAAAGACATTGGGGTCCTACAGACACTAGATCCTACCCAATTTGGCTTTGTCAATGGCAGATCCTGCCTTTTGAACCTGATTGACTTCTTCAAAACAGTCACAAAGGCCAGAGATGAAGGGAAGGTAGTCCACACAGCCTATCTGGACCTAGCAAAAGCATTTGACACAATACCCCACTCGGGCATCATAGATAAGCTATCCAGCCTAAATATAAACCCCAATGTCACAAGATGGGTCACAAACTGGCTCAAAGACAGAACCCACAGAGTCAGAGTTGCCTGGGCCATGTCATACTCGAAACCGGTCACAAGTGGCATCCCACAAGGTTCTGTCCTGGGACCTCTCTTGTTCGGTATTTACTTTTCTGAGGTACAGGCCAATGTGGGAGGACTATGGCTCACCAAGTTCGCAGATGACTGCAAACTGGGTGCCATAATCGACTCTCCAGCTGACACAAACATCCTTCAAAAAGGTCTTGCAGAGACGGATAACTGGTGCCAGAGCCATGGTCTAAAGCTAAATGCCAAAAAGTGTATAGTCATACCCTTTGGCAAAAACAATGTGCCCACAAATTACCACATAGGTGGTAACCCATTAAGTACAGAGAAAGTAATTAGGGATCTGGGGACCCAAGTTGATAGCAATCTCTCCTTTGACAACCACATTGCCAAAGTGGTTAGAAAGACCTTCTACATAGCCCACCTCATCATGAAAGGATTCACATCTAGATCAAGAGAGGTAATCATGCCCCTTTATTCATCCCTCATCAGGCCTATCATAGAATACAGTGCCCCCTTTGGAATGTACCTTACCCGACACCTGCAGCAATTAGAAAGACCTCAAAAGTACCTCACCAGGAAGATCAAGGGACTCAAACAGATGCCATATGCTGCTCGGTTAAAAAAACTCCAGCTCTACTCAGTTCCCTACCTACTACTTCGAGGCGATCTATGCCTGACATATAAAGCTATGTCCAACCCAGAATTAAAGGACATGCTCCACCTCAGTAAATCTAAATCCCTTAGAGCCACACGCTCGAGGGACTTGAACCTCAGCACAAAAATAAATAGAACATGCTGGAGGGAGAGATTCATAACCCAGAGGCTCCCTTCGCTCTGGAATAGAATTCTAATTCATGTTAGGCAGAGCACCTCACTGACTCTCTTCAAGAAGAATCTTGATGAGTGGATGGGGGATCATAGGTTTGTCCCAGGGATTACTTCTGTGTCACTATTAGACAAAGGCACAGTAAACTAAACTTTAAAAAGGGCACAATACACTCAAATCAAGGGGTGGCGTAAGCCAAACACAATCGGGCTAGGCTTATAAATGCCCCAGGGCAGATAGCCTAGTATGAACCTATGAACCTATATATATATATATATATATATATATATATATATATATATATATATATATATATATGTATACACACACACATATATATATATATATATATATATATATATATATATATATATATGTATATATAAATATACATACACTCACACAGATATATATACATATATACATAGATATATAAATACACACATTTGATATATATATATATATATATATATATATATATATATGTGTGTGTGTGTGTGTGTATATATATTTATGTATATATATATATATATATATTTATGTATATATATATATATGTGTATATATATATATATATATATATATATATATATATATATATATATATATATATATATATATATATATATATATATATATACATACATACAATTATAATCCACAAAAAGGCACTCCAGTTGTGCTGAAAACCATCCAAAGTTACCAAACTCAAAAGCAGATGTCAGCACACCCTTGAGAAGGTGACCACAGCAGTAGCAATAAAAAGATTTTTAATGGTTCAACACTTTCAACTTACATGAACAGTACCGACTTTTCAGAACCATGATGTTAGTTGTTCTGTTACTAAACTATTATACAGCATGTATACACAGCACCATCCAGCGTAATAGCCAACAGCAAAGAAAAGTTCTACCCCTGCTGAAATATCGAAAAGCAGGTTTATTAGTAAAATAACTGGTAAAAACAGTGAATATGGTTAGCGCTTTCATGGTCTCAAACACCACTTCTTCAGACCTTCATAAAAAATTATTTACTCTTAACACACCTTCTTTTAAACCAATTCATACCGTGATGAACTTATAAGTAAGGTTACTCAATTAAATCCAGCTACCAACTGTTTAACTCTTGCCTGTCCAATGCACTGAATTACATTTACTTACACAACTACATATATACACATACTCTCTAATCTTATCTAACCCTTAAAATTATTTCTAAAATTAAAAATCATCCTTATAAATATTATTATAACATTATAACATTCAGCATTACTTAAAACATTCATTAGATTGTATTTAAAATTGTGGTCCAAAATCACAGTCTGGCAGCCTTCATTTTCAAATAACACACAAGAAACCCGTTCTCTTTGATACCAGGGGATACCAAGCATCTGGTTTCAGCTGCCATAAAAGTCCCTTCACGTGTTATCTTTCCCCAGAAAGCCCCTTTGTATTCAGGGTTATTATTTAAAAAAAAACAAAAAAAAAAAACAATCAAATTAAACTTGTTGAAGCCAGTGAAGCCAATAAAATGCTTGCTCAAGGCATTTTTAATATATTTTCTTTTTATACACATTCCTTTAATATGCTCTCTGTTTTCCAAATGTACAAGTTGGAACTGGCACACCAATGAGAATGTGTCTTGTTATTGCTTTTGGTGCGATTCTATTTGTGTTGTGGTAGAGCAGACGTCTCTTTATTGATGTCCGTCTTGTTCTTCATGCCACATCTGTGCACTTTCATCTAGCTGAGTGCATGCTATTCTGTTTTACTCTTTACTTTTTCTTTATTTCTAATGTTTTTTATGAGTATTGAGCTTGGTTGTGGAAGGTCTGGTTTTAGTAAGGTTTTGCATGTATTCGCTGTTCTGTTCCTGCTTTCATGGTTGTTTTCGTAATAGCTTATTGCATTTTCTCAATTCTTCTCCTAGCCATCTTCTCCCGGCAGTTGAATTTGGCAGTTTACTGGCTGGTATTTATTCTAAGACAGGTATTATTTTTTACCTGAGCAGTGCTCAAGCTTTTTCTCCAATTCTTCATTGTTGGGCTACATAATGGAGTTGGTCATCGTACACATGCAAACAAAAGGGTGTTACCAGTAAAGCAATTTATAGTATGTACAGTGTAATTTCATTACTGTTTTCAGTGTTTTTATTTTTATTTAATAGACTATTTTATTAGCTCTTCTTGATTTTATTCTTTACTGCACAAAATGTATGTGGACACGACATTAGATGTGCTACATAAGCAAACAGGAGGATAGAGGAAGTACAATGGATGCTTTCAAAGCAATCACTGCATAGGTTCATAGGCTCATAGGTTCATACTAGGCTATCTGCCCTAGGGCATTTACAAGCCTAGCCAGAGTGTGTTTGGCTTTCGCCACCCATTTTAAATTTATTTTGCTATGCCCTTTTTCGAGGTTAGTATACTGTGCCTCTGTCTAACAGTGACACAGAAGTGATAGCCGGGGTAAACCTACGATCTCCCATCCACTCATCAAGATTCCTCTTGAAGAGAGTCAATGAGGGACTCTGCCTAACCTGGACTGGGATTTTATTCCAGATTGAAGAGAGCCTCTGGGTTATGAATCTGTCCCTGCAGCATGTCCTATTTATTTCAGTGCTGAGGTTCAAGTCTCTCGAGCGCGTAGCTCGATAGGTTTTGGATTTTCTGAGTTGCAGCATGTCCATTAATTCCGGGTTGGACATGGCTTTATATGTCAGGCACAAATCACTTCTGAACAGGCGGTATGCCACTGAGTAGAGCTGGAGTTTCTTTAACCGGGCAGCATATGGCATCTGTTTGAGCCCTTTGATCTTCTTGGTGAGGTACTTTTGGGGTCTTTCCAGTTGCTGCAGGTGTCTGGTAAGGTACATCCCAAAAGGGGCATTGTACTCAATTATGGGACTGATGAGGGATGAGTAAAGAGGCATGATGACCTCCCCTGATCTAGATGTGAATCCCTTCATGATTAGGTGGGCTATATAAAATGTTTTTTTAACCACTTTGGCCACATGGTTGTCAAATGAGAGATTGCTATCAACTTGGGTCCCCAGGTCCCTAATTACTTCTTCTGTACTTAATGGATTACCACCTATGTGGTAATTTGTGGGCACTTTGTTTTTGCCAAAGGGGATGACTATACACTTTTTGGCATTTAGCTTGAGGCCATGGCTCTGGCACCAGTTGTCTATTTCTATGAGGCCCTTTTGGAGGATGCTTGTGTCGGCTGGAGAGTCGATTATGGCACCCAGTTTGCAGTCATCTGCGAACTCAGTCAGCCACAGTCCTTCCGTGTTGGCCTGTACCTCCGAGAAATATATACCGAACAAGAGAGGTCCCAGGACTGAGCCTTGTGGGACACCACTTGTAACTGGTTTGGAGTCTGACATGGCTCCAGCAATTCTAACCATGTGGGTTCTGTCCTTGAGCCAGTTTGCAATCCATCTAGTGACATAGGGGTTTATATTTAAGCTGGTGAGCTTATCTATAATGCCCGAGTGGGGTATTGTATCGAAGGCTTTTGCGAGGTCCAGGTAGGCTGTGTGGACCACCTTCCCCTCGTCAATGGCCTTGGTGACTGTTTCAAAGAAATCAACCAGGTTTAAGAGGCAGGATCTGCCCTTAACAAAGCCGAACTGGGTAGGATCCAGTGTCTGTAGGTCCCCGATATCTTTATTTATGAGGTCCATGATGATCCTTTCCATAGCTTTACAGACCAAGCTAGTCAGGCTTATGGGGAGATAGTTTCAAGGATCCGTTGAGGCACCACCTTTATGGAGAGGGACCACTGTTGCTGTATGCCACTCTTTGGGCACATATCCTGTAGTAAGGCTGAGATTGTACAGTAGTTTTATGTTTGGGTTTAGCTCTTCTTGGAGTTCATGTGGATGCAGCCCGGGACACCATCTGGTCCCATTGATGCTGTGTTTTTTGCTTTGGAGAGGGCGGCTCTTACCTGAGCATCTGAGATGTCAGGGGCAGTACTCTGCTGGGATAGATTTTAGCCCTTTTGGTGGGGAGGGGGGGGAGAAGTTTGCGCTGAACCTGTCAGCTAGGATGTTGGCAATGTCTGTGGGTTCAGTGTATTTTTTGTCATTTTGGACTAATTCTGAGCATATCTGGGAATTACCACCCAGGTTCCTAACATAACTAAAGAAAGCCTTGTGATTATCCTTAGTGTCCTGTGCAATTTTTCTCTTGAAGCTGGCCTTAGACAATTTTATGAGTGCCCGTAGTTTTTGCTAATACTGATCAGTGATGCCTTCCCTTTTGGGATTTTGCTCTATCATTTAGTAGCTTCCTCCTTCTATTGTATAGTTTGTTTATGGCTGGGGTCCACCAGACAGGATGTCTGCCTTTGGAGGATTGGGTCTTGGTTTTATTTGGGATCGCATGATCCATGCATTCCTGAAGGTGTTCATAGAATGCGTTTATAAAGGATTCTGCGGTCTGGGCCGTATTTTCCACAGGCCCGGGGGCTTTGAAGGATTCCACCTCGGTTTTGAGGAGTGTGAAATTTGCTTTAGAGAAGTTTTTCACTGTGGTTTTCTGGGCAGGGGTGGGGTCGGGATGTGAATATTCAGTGAGATTAGTTTATGGTCTGATCTTACCAGTGAGGGATACACTTCTGGTCTGGAGCATAGAGTCCCCATGTTGGTGATGATCATGTCCAGTATGTTTTCCCCTCTTGTGGGAGTGGTAACAAGTTGTTCCATAGCATTTGAGTTTATAAATTCTAGGAACCTTTGGGCTAGGGTGTTGGAGCTAGAGTAATGCTCCCAGTCTATGTTTGGGTAGTTGAAGTCGCCCAATATAATGGTGTTTGGAGAGACCTTCATATTTTCCAGTGTTCTCGGGAAGGCTGAGTGGGGTTCCTGGGTTTGGGAGGGTGGTCTCTAACAGGCTATAAACTGGAAGGCAGTTTTACCCACTGTTAGTTGCACATGGATAGTCTCTGATGCTTCGTGCTTTGCCACCAACCTGGAGGTGTGGGTATCTTTGATGAATATCGATACTCCCCCTCCTTTTGTGGTTCGGTCCAAGTTTTGGGGCCGAAAAGCATGGTATGAGGTATAACCTGGTAGTGCTGGGTGCTCTCGGCAGCCCTGAACCAGGTTTCTGTTACTGCACAGATATCGATGTTCTCCATGCAAAGGAGAGTTTTGAGTGCGTGCATCTTGAGGTTTAGACTTCTGGCGTTGAGTAGCATTACTCTTAGTTTCTTATCCCTTGTGATACCTATGGAGGTTGGTTTGTCTTTTGAGCCTTGCCTAAAAAAGGCACTATGGGGGTAGCAAGAGCCTTTGCCAGTATCCGAAAGCCCAGGGGTGACAGGTGCAAGCCATCCCTAGCGAAGCATCGTGGCTTGTCGAGCATATCATCCCAAGCTGAGAGGCATTGGATTCCCTTTGAATGACACCAGTACTTGAGCCAATTTTTGAAATTGATCATCTTGTCTTCATATTGTGGCATCATTCTTGGTGAGGGTAAGATGCTACTCAAGGTCAGGGTCATACCGGCCTGGGCTACATGCTCAGAGAGCTCCTTTATGTCTCTTTTCATGTAGTCCAGGGAGGTACATCTCAGGTCATTCACACCAGCATGGACAATGACTGAGTCATATTTGTACTTGCCTTGGAGTGACCTGAGTGCTTGTGTTATGTGGCGGATCCTAGCGCCCAACAGGCTGCTCACCGTGACCCTCTCCTTGTTCAGCCTGGTGAGCAGGATGTCAGTGTGCCTGACGATAGTGTCACCTATTACAAGTGTATCAGGTGTGTTGTTTAGTCTTAAGGGCTGTGACTGTTCGGCACACTGGCTTTGTGAGATATGTGTTGCACGTGTTTTGTTTTGGGGTAGCGGTTGCTTGGGTGTCTGCTTTGGAGGTCTCTGCTGCTTAGGCAGATCTTTATTTAGAGCCTCCGAGTATGTTTTTGTGTGATTATGTGTTTGGTTTGCTGTTGTGGTAGGTCTATGTGAGACTGAAATTGCAGTGAGTGTGGTTTCCTTCTCCTCCTGACTGGTTATGCCAGTACTGAGTTGAGAGAGCTTAGCCTCCAGTTTGGCTATATGATTGCATCTCTCACATGTGTTGGAATTTGTTGGGAGAAGGAGAGGGTTGTCTGTGTACATGAGGCAGTTGTAACATTGCCTCAAGATTCCCAGATTCACCAGCTGGACCGGAGAGGAGATTGACAACTGACCTTTGGACATGCTAGAATAATATTGGGAATTCCTTAATAATTGAAAACAAGGGCCAGTGGGGAGTGAGGGTGTAGTGCTTTTAATTTTTAGTGCTGACTTATATAATTGCTTTAGTGAGCAAGTGCCAGGTAACTTAAGTGCAATGTGTTACAGGTAACTTAAATGCAAAAACGACAAACAGTAACTTTCTTTCAAGTGAAACAAGGAAATAAGTACAGTAAGCAATGCAGATATCACTAGTGATCCACAGAAGCACGGAGAAGCCGGGTATTAGGTGGAATTTGCATTCCAGGGAAATAACAAGCAAGCAAACAACAAGCATATAAACAAAGCTAGATTCAGCAGGCCCGGATCTAGTCTATGCTACAGCAAACAAGGTGTAGCAATTTCAGTAAGAAACAGTTCAAATATGCAGGCACTATAAACCTTTAACCAGAAATTCCCAGCTCAGAAGGGCAGAGTCCAGCCTCTTCTCCCACAAGAGTGCAGACCATGAACCTTCTTAATGTAAAATAACTGGCCTGAAGCCCAAGTGCTTAAATCAGAACTAATACACTTTAAGAATAACAGACACTGGGCTCTCAATCAGCAGTTCCCAACTTACAAGGATGAAAGCTACCTGTCCTGCCACCACAATGCATGCCACAAACCTTCCTAATGTAAAACAACTGGTCTGAAGCCCAAGTGCTTAATCCAAAAGACTTAGAATGATAGCTACACTTTAATCAAGTTAGTACCAAGCAGTAATAAATACAACTGAATACTTTAGAGAATGCCTGGATTAGTGCTCAAGTTACACAAACAAAGCTAGATCCAGCAGGCCCGAATCCAGTCTATGCCACAGCAAACAAGGCGCACCAACTTCAGTAAGAAGCAGTTCAAATGTGCAGGCACTATAAGCCTTTAACCAGAAATTCCCAGTTCAGAAGGGCAGAGTCCAGCCTCTCCTCCCGCAAGAGTGCAGACCACGAACCCTCTTAATGTAAAATAACTGGCCTGAAAGCCCAAGTGCTTAAACCAGAATTAATACACTTTTAGAATAACAGACACTGAGCCCTCAATCAGCAGTTCCCAACCTAGAAGGATGTAAGCTACCTGTTCTGCCACTACAGTGCAGACCACAAACCCTCTCAGTGCAAAACAACTGGTCCGAAGCCCAAGTGTTTAAACCAAAAGGCTTAGAATGAGTTACACCAAGCAGTAATAAATACAATTGAGTACTTTTAAGATGATGCAAAAGTAAAATAAAGTAAGTAGAAACACAAGTACAGTAAAAGCAGATGAAATGTTTTTTTTTTTTTTTTTCTGCAAGTGCTGAGATCAAAGAAACAGATTTGAGTGCTGAAACTAGAAAACTGGCTAGTTATAAGAAAAAAAGAACTAAGCTAGAAGGCTTCCCTCCAACACAGAAGGGCTTGGGGGCTCAGAAGCCTACAAATAGTCACTTAACAGGAAAGGCAGGAAACAAGCTTAAATTTTTTTTTCTGTTTCCCAGATGCTCTCTTTGTACACAGTAGGAGTGCCTGAAATCAGAATATGATCTCACTGCACTCAGTTGAGTGAGCAAATGAGATGGGCCCAGAAGGAGTATCCAAACACAAATTTACAAGAGGGGCGGGCAGTTTCAAGGCCACTAAGATTAACACCAAAACAAAAACAGAGAGGCTGGGTGGGACTAACTGAAGAGCAGAGTCAAAACTTCCAATTCAGTTAATATTCCTGCAACACACAGTTAAAATCAATTTAAATACTGTATTTTTTGAAAAAAAAAGTGCAGATAAAGGTACTTAAATTCTCTTATACGTCCAGTTGAATACAGCAAGTTCTTAGCCGGCCAAAGCTGAGGTTCTTCAGCAGAAAATATTTCACACTGTACCACTTAAATAGGCAAGGACAGGAAATCAAAGAATGTGGCTACCCCCACACCTGTAATTACTAGCAAATAACAAAATTCAGCAAACACTGACTAACTTCCAGTTCAGTTAATATTCCTGCAACACAGTTACATTATAGGCAGTGTGAGTGGTCTTGATAGAATGTATACAAATTGTGTTTGTTTATACTGAAAATGTTTACATTCAATTTCAAATATTAAAATGTTTAAACTATACACCACCACAAAGAAGATAAAGACATAGAGAATGAGAAACGTTCATAGATAGACCTCCCTTAGAGCTGGATCGCTTCTGTAACCATCTGCATATACTAAGCTGATATAAGTATATGTTTTGCACTTTGTCTAACTGTTTTAGTCATATTTAATAAGTCTGTGGTAATTGTTGCAAAGTTTGGTGTGATTAAACATTTCTCTGACTTGGTAAACTGAACATTTACTTCTGTGCTGATCTCTGGCTAGCTCCGTTTTCTTTAACTTGGTGGCGTTTGCTTGCCCGCTCTTACTATATATTTAATTTTGGAGACTCTTCCCATTCCCATTACATCAGCTCATTCTGCTGAGTTCAGTGACATCATTTGGGAAGGCCCACCCCATTTAGCTTCTTAACCTTGAATTATCTTCTGTTTCCTCTCTTTTCTACTTGAAAAAAAATTACACTCTATTCAGCTGCTTTTACTGTATCTTACTGTATTTATACTGTGTCTGTTCCCACTTTATTCATTTACTTTGCTTTTGCTGCTTGTTCTTAATATTCAATTGCATTTATTCTGCCACATTTACTACTGCTTGTTGGAAATCTGATGAAATTGAGAATGGTATTCTACTGAATTGCTGCTTTATTTATACTGATTTTTTTTTTTGCTGTTGTGACCGTGATTTTATGCACTTTGGATTGCTAATACCTCTACATTTTTAGCATAGGTTACATTCAGTCTTACTGTCTTAGACTGTCTTGTTTCACCTGAGCACTAAAATCATCTCTTCAATGAGATACTAAAAGAGCTGAGGCATTCATTGCTGCCAACTAACTACAAGAGCTGGGTTTGCTCTTATCTTGCACCTTTAATTTGTATTTGCATTCAATCTGTTTGACTTGTCGGAACTGGTTTTTGGCCACATTTTACTGCATACTGTACTAGTTTGGCTGTAGCATAGCCCAGTTCAAGGTTTGGTGTTTCTGTGTCTGTTTTGTAACTTCTGAGTATCAAATTCCAGCCATCTGTGTTAGAGAGTGCCCTTCTGCACTCTTGTGGGAGTAAAGTGCTGTCTGGGTCCCATCTAATTGAGGGTGATTGGACTAGAGTTTAAAGAATCCATTCTTATTTGTTAGTTAGACTTAAAAGGGTTATTTTTTGTTTTATTTAAGCCCCATGTCTGCGCTTGCTTGCGTGTAGGCACTATTGTACACTGCTGTGTGGCAGTAGTTACCATTGGTTGTTACCATCGCAAAAGTTTTGCTTGTTAAATTTTACCTTAGCACTTTGCTTGTGGTCCTCCAGAGGTTTTTCTTGGCCCTGCTCTACTGTCAGGTAGAACACTAAGTCTAGCCTCAGAGGTACCAACACACCTCTCATGCACTAGCCATTCCTAAGTGCGACCTCTCTTCCTGACCATATAAATTTACCTAACACTATGGACGTACAATTTCCCACAGTTTCTCCAGCCATCTTGGTCAACATGGGCATCCTGAGACAATGTAGTAACTGCCTTATGTTCACCGACAACCCCCTAGTTCTAGTTCAGACAAACTCAACACGTGAGAGATGCAGCTATATTAAGAACCTTGAATTCATGCTCTCTCATATCCCAGTCAGTACATATGCTACTTCTAGTTCAGACAAAGTCAACACGTAAGAGATGCAGCTATATTAAGAACCTTGAATCTATGCTCTCTCATACCCCAGTCAGTACATATGCTACTTCTAGTTCAGACAAACTCAACACGTGAGAGATGCAGCTATATTAAGAACCTTGAATCCATGCTCTCTCATACCCCAGTCAGTACATATGCTACTTCTAGTTCAGACAAACTCAACACGTGAGAGATGCAGCTATATTAAGAACCTTGAATCCATGCTCTCTCATACTCCAGTCAGTACATATGACACATATGACAATGAGCAGGTTATCAGCATGCATAACTCACCTCCTACTCCACCCAAACCCACATCACACATACTTACATATGCAGAGGTGCTCACCACAAACATACCTACACATAATACCTCTTCTGCAGAACATAATACACATAATAGCTCACACACCAGTGCCTCACCTGTCAAGCCTTTGAGGCTAAACCAAAACCAAACATATTAGTCATAGGTGAGTCCATCATGAGACAAACAGATGTCCCTCTCACTAGGCTGGATAAGAAGAAGGTCATGGTGAGTTGTCTGTCAGGTGTCTGGGTTCGCCACATCACATATGCACTCAAGTCTCTCAATGACAGGTACTGTTATGACTCAGTCATAGTCCATGTTGGTGTGAATGACTTGAGATGTACCTCTCTGGACTATATGAAGAGAGACATGATTAAGCTCTCGGACTATGTGTCTTAGGTGGGAATGTCCCTAGCCTTAAGCAGCATTTTACCTTCACCTAGGATGATGCCTCAATACAAACAGAAAATTAATGACTTCAACAATTGGCTTAGTTTCTGGTGCCATTCTAAGGGGATACAGTATCTGTCAGCCTGGGATGACATAATCGACAGACCTCGATGCTTTGCCAGAGATGGTCTTCATCTGTCACCCCTGGGATTTTGGCTACTGGTCAAGGCTCTTGCCACCCCCATAGTGCCGTTTTAGGCAGTGTCTCAAAGACAAAATTCCTGACGTAAAAACTTCATCTGAAAACAAGCTCAAGGTCAAGCTGCTAAACACTTGGAGTCTTAACACGAAACTGCACTCACTGGAAGCTGTCCTCACCTTGGAAGACTTAGACATTTGTGCAGAGAGACCAGGTTCAAAGCTGTGGAGAGCACTCCAGCAGTATTAGGCTAGACCTCCTTCCACACATTCAGATCACAAACTGATGTTATGAAAACTAAAGGAGGTGGTGTATCAATATTCATTAAAGATAAATATACCCCCAGATTGGTTAAACAGTATGATTCACTGAAGATACTTCCAATGCCATTTACTGTTGGTAGGACACCTATATACTGAGTCTGTGGACATTGCTAACCTGTTAATCAATAGGTTCTATGAAAACTTCACTCCCCTGTCCCCGCCGCACATATGCCATGACATCCCTACCACCTGTCCTCTACCTTGTATCTCTAAAAAGCAGATTGTGAACACCCTCGCTAAGGTCAAAAACACAGCTTCTATGGGACCTGACAGCATCTCACACTGAATCCTCCATGGGCTCAAACAAGAATTAGCAACACCATTCGGTACTCTTTTCAATCATAGTTTAAGCACCGGCTTCATCCCAGCTGAATGGAAAAAGGCCACCGTTATCCCCCTGCACAAAGGTGGTGCTTCCACTGACCCCAGGAACTCTATTCCTATTAGCCTGACTAGCCTTATCTGTGAGGCCATGGAGCGTATCATCATGGACTTTTTCAACAACAATATAGGTCATCTCCAAACACTTCACCCTACTCAATTTGGATTTGTTAAATGGAGATCATGCCTTTTAAACCTGATGGACTTCTTTAAGACAGCAACTAAGGCCCTGGACAAGGGGAAATCTGTACATACAGCCCACCGAGATGTAGCCAAGGCTTTTTACACCATCCCCCACTTTGGCACAACAGACAAACTGACCCAACTATGCATCAACCCTTTTATCATTAGATGGGTCACTAACTGGTTCACTGATAGAACCTGTATAGTCAACATAGGGGAATCCACCTCCAACAGCAGACCTGTAACCAGTGGTGTTCCACAGGGATAAGTCCTGGGACTTCTACTGTTTGGAATCTATATCTTTGCAGTACAAGCTGAAACTAAAGTTTTGTGGCTGACAAAGTTTACTGATGACTGCAAACTGGGAGCTGTCATAGAATCTCCAAACAATGTCAACATCCTACAAGAATGTCTTACACAAACAAATGATTGGTACCAAAGTCATGGCCTTAAACTCAACGCAAAAATGTGTTTTCATCCCTTTTGGTAAGAGCAATGTTCCTGCTAACTACCACATCAATAACAATGCCCTATTTACACACAGTGGTGAGGGACTTGGGCACACAGGTTAACAGCAACCTTACCTTTGACCTCCATGTTTCCACAGTGATAAGAAGAGCAGTCTATACTGCTCATCTCATAAGTAAGGACACTGCCTCCAGAAAAAAGAAGCTATAACCTTTCTGTACTCTTCCTTCATCAGGGCAATAATTGAGTACAATGCCCCTTTTGGTATGTACCTCTCCAAGCATCTGCAGCAACTGGAGAGACCACAAAGGTTGTTCAGAAGGAATATTCGATGTCTTCAGCATCTGTCCTATCAGGAACATCTGAAATCACTGTCACTTTATTCTGTTTCATACAGACTACTCAGAGGTGATCTCTGTCTTGCATATAAGGCAATCTTTGACCCTTCTTTACTGGAAATGCTGAATATCCATAATTCAAATGGTACACAAGTTATGCACTCTAAAGGCCTTAACCTGGTATGTGACACTATTAGAACCTGCTGGAGGGAACAAATTGTCTCCCAGAGGTTATCACATGTTTGGAACAGACTCCCACTTTGTATCAAGCAGAGCACCTCATTCGCCCTCTTCAAATGCAACCTGGATGATTGGATGGGTAACCGTAAATTCACCCTAGGGGTTCCATCTGTGTTCCTCTTGGACAGGGGCAATAGGTGCTGATCATGGAAACAAGGGTAAAACTTTGCTAGGCTTGAAACGGCCCTAGTGTCATCAGCCTAGTAACCTCCTATGATCCTATAATCATACACATATGTAAACAATGGATCTATGTCAAATGATCGACTTTTTTGAAACTTGAAAAAATATCAAAGAGACCATATGATCAAGTTTCTGAAAACCCAAGCATCAAAAAAAAAATCTACCTTTTTTACATTATACCAATGCCAGGATGGCACTACAGTGAGGAAACAGGTAAACGTCCTGATCCTTAATATCGTGATCTTCATTAAAAAGCTGCAAGTTTTCAAAAGCTCCATCATACAGTCTTGACCATATGGAGTTCAAGTTTCTAAAAACTCAGTCAGCTGATAGGGACCCATAAACAACATATATAAACTTTATTATTTTAAACTATTAGATTAAAGTTTAACAGCTGTAACAAGAGCATATCATATTAAGACTATTATTCAAGTATTTTTTCTAAATGTTATGATATCAGAATTATGGAATTTAGACTAAGCATGGACAATTGCTGTTAAATAGTGAATTCAATGTCAGTGGTACTAGCCACAAGCTGGCTTGTAATGTGAGCAATCTACAGCGGGTTTTCCTCAGGTTACAGAAGATTAGATTATCTGTGCTGTATAAATAGAATAATTATGTACTGTTAATTCTGTTTTTTTAATAGAAGTGTTAGTTTGGTTTGTTTTAACATGTAAAACATATGTATAAAATTTATTATTGATTTGGACATCCTTGTTTATTTCTGTTTAGCATAATTTTTTTAAACTTTTAAACATCTGTATTGGACTGTTTGCTTCTGCTTTTATTTTAATTATTTCAATGTGAATTATTCATGATTACTAGGAAAATCATGAATATTGGCATTCACAGAAGGGTATAAATACTTTCATTTGGATATGGCGTGTCTTTTCTGTTTGTTGTTTAAGCTGCAAGTGAACATTTATATACATTATCATATGAATTATATTTTTGGATAATCAGTTAGTTTGTTAAATGTAATTAAACAGTCTATATACAAATTTACTTAGCTCATAATATTCATGGCTGAAATACTGTTTACATATACTACCTGTGGATATTCTTGGAAAATTTAACAATCAATGCAGAGTTCTCATTATAGCTTCATTTAAGTTTATCATTTGTTTTATTTAGTCATTCTTTTGAGTGCTATTTTACTAAAATTGTGACATTATAATTCTGTGCAGTGGTCATTTGTTAATATGCCCCTTTAGTATCTGATAATTAGTAGGAAAACATATTTTTATCAGATATTTGTTTACAAAGGTTACTAATCCTTTACAGTCGTACTTAGGTAACATTTTCCATCTTAAAACTCTATTAATGTTTACTAACACAAAATATGAATAGCCTCATTAATTCTTTCTGTTTAATGCTGTTCATTAAAACTTTGTAAATTCAACTGCTACAAGAAATTATATTTATTTTTTTTTTTATAATTGGTCTTAGCATAGATTGGAAGTTTGATTAGATTCTCCTTTCAAACTATGAACATTTAGTTCCATACCAGGTAATAGGTTTATGCTTATCTTAGTTTGTGATACTTTCTGCTATTTCTTCAGTTTCAGGTTTATGTCAAACAGTGTAATGTTTCTGTTCATAACACTTTTACTTCTCTTTTTTCTAATGTTCACTATTTAACCAATTTTAGAATTTTTGTAAGAATTATATATCAATTATATTTTAATGCTAAAATTATAATATGTCTTATTTGAAATGTTTTTCACTGTATCTTAATGGACTCTATAGTTGCTATAAGGGGTGGTTTACTTAAATGTTTAAATTTGCATAAGATCCAAGTGTTTTTTTTTAATGGAAACACATTTAGTTGAAAAAGATGTGAACAGACTTAATGCAAAGGATTACACAATATTTGTTAGCTCCAGTTTTAAAGAAAAGAGAAAGGGATACTGCTATTATCTGGAAAAATTCTGCTCCAATGCCTAAGATTATTGATTCATATAGTGGTAACAAGGGTTTGCCATAGCTAATGATAACTGAATTTCAAGGGACATTATATAATTTAGCAAACCTCTAATGGGTCCCAGAAACTGGATCAAAAGTCTTTAAGAATTACTTAAATATAGTAGTGTGGAATATGAGAGGAAGCCTTTTTTGGATGATGGTTTTGATAATTTATTATATGAAAAGGACACCAGTACCACACATATTTCAAAAATATCAGCTACTGTAAAAGCTATATGGAATTTTATACATGTAACCAATCTTAAATATATTAATTCTTTAGCTGAACCATATTCTTCATTTTTTTTTACTAATTAGTAATAGATGTCTGGCACACATTCCAGAATTGGTAGAGTTTTTATTTCAAATAACTTGATTTCCAGATTGTAGGACATAGTGGCATTGTGTCCTTTATTGGACCATGATGCCATTGTTTTGTTGTTATGGTTAAACTAAGAAATATAATTATTTGTAATAGATTGCCAGTCTATATGACAAAACTGAAAGAATTCAAATTATATTTTTTAAATACAAGTTTTAGACATCAGTAATAAAGAAGACGTTTCTGATGTGCTTTTGTGGGACTCTTGAAAAGCATTTTATACGGCAGAACACTCATTGGTGATAAAGAGTTATTAGAATCACAAACTAATATTTATATAATATAATAATAAAATTAACACTTAGTATGCAGAATGGCAAAAAGATTTTTTATTGAGATGAAAAGATTAAATACAAAATATGAGATCTTATAACACAAAATCTCAATTTGTCTTGAGAAATTTAAACTTCAGTCCTCCTCTTTGAATCCTAAACGTTTACATTAGTTAGCTATTAGGTAAAAAAATCCTCCTCATTGAATCCCAAAAGTTTACATTAGTAGGTATTAGGTAAAAATCTCAAAATATAACTGTATTAGATGAATAACTGTATAAAGCAGTAAAAGGAAACTACTGATATTGAACATTTTAGATTGTTTCTTGAAATATTATGAAAAACTTGGTAATCTGCAAGTGCCATGGAACATAATAGTGTAATTAAAAATTTTCTAAATAAAAATGTACATAAACTACTTTCTGATTAAATAAAAATATAGATAAACTCATTCTGCTGGCAGAAAATAAAGCTCAGATAAAATACTTAAAAGATAATAAAGCTCCAGGAAATGATAACATTATTCTTGACCTATAAAAATTACTTCCCCATTATGTCTTACTGATTTTATGAAAAGTATTTATGGCCATTACTACTGCATTACATATTTCCACCTCCTGGATATATGCATTGATTTCACCTACATTAAAACAAGATAATGATTAATTTATTCCTATATGCCCATATCTCTTTTAAATATTAATTACAAAATATCTGTGCCTTCCTATGCTAATAGAATTAAGTATTTCCTTCTTTTACTAGTTGATGATCAGACTGATTTCATTTTGAGTAGACAGACTCAAGATAACATCAAAAGATGAGTCACATTAATTGATTATGCTGAAAAAACTAAGGAAAAATGATCAATAATTAGTCAATAAGACTGCAATTCAGTTGATTGGTTCTTTGGTCCTATCTGTCTAGTGTATTAGAATAATTTTACTTCATTGGTAATTTTATAACATTTATTATTCAACTGTATCAGAACTCTTTGTTTATGTCAAAATAGATTTTTTTGTCTCCCAATCAGTAATGATCTGTAAACACAACAAACAGGGTTATCCTTTGTCCCTTTTATTAACTGCCTTGATCGTGGATCATTTTGCTAATTATTTTCAGATTTAATAGTGGCATAATGGATTTTAAAATAAATGATCAATATATATCTAAAATCTGATTTTTGCTGATGATAGATATATAGTATCAGATCCGTGAATAATCTTAATCATTTAAAAATATCTATTAAAAGACACATATTTGAATCTTGGCTTTGCGCATGTAACAGTCCAGGTTAATTATTAACTTAGCACTACTTATACAATTTGGCTATATATACTAACTCTGCTAACATACCCCTTCTAACAACACTACTTCTCTATAAGTAGTTACATTCCTAGCTGCAACTCTCACCACTAACTATGCACTACTTTGCCTAAGTGATTCTCCCTACTTAATGTCCTAACTAATGTTATGTTCCTCCACATATATAAGTTCAACCATATATTTGTCTATATTCAAGTGTTTAATGTCTTGCTCTATTTGATACTAAGTATATATTTTTGTTTTTAAATTTTTATCCTGTAAATGTGTTAACACCCATTTGTTTTGTCTATAATGTTTATTACTTGATGTGATGACTTTGTATATAAGCTTAAGCTGGAGCTTTTCTCCCCGGGCCTCCACTGAAAATGGGCAGTGTCCCAGTTGGACCATCCTGGTAAACAAATGTAAAATAAAATAAATAAATAAATATACTTTTGACAACAGGTGATAATGACTTAACCTTAAATCCTATAAAATGTATTAGCATATTTAGAATTGTTTTCTAGGTTGAGCTTTAATCACAGAAAGACCAATGTTTTATTATTTAATAAAGATTTCAATGATTTATTAGAAAGTAATAGTAAATTTAACTGGGTTAGTAATCAAATAAAATAGGACAATACATTGTCGTCTCATACAGGCAAAAATAGTAGTTACTAATAAAAAAAAATTTGGAATCAAATAATTTATTAGTAAATAGATGGTATAAGACATTTTTCCTCAATGGAGAACAGCTAAATTCTAAACAAAATGATTATATTACTAAAAATAATATATATACTTCATCCTACCTCTTTATTTTCTTTTAAGAAACCCTTGCATTAATTATTAGTATATAATTTATTTATCATCTCAGGAAATCCAGGTTAGCACTGAGTTCATTTGAGGGACTGGGTACTTAGTGGGGGTGGGTTTCCCTTATATAGAAATGTGTGTTATCATCTGTTATTAAAACAGTAGCTCTGTGGCTAAATCCTAATTATATAGCTAGATGTAAATCCCTTTATGAAACTTTATGGATGAACCAAGATAAAAGTATATCCATGCGCAACTATCAGCAGGCAAAACCACATTTCAAGTTGTAGCCGGTCATAGATCACCTACCATGTCCCAAGATGCTCACTCTGCATTCCTTGAGACATTGGAAAATATAAAGGTCCTACCCAACACCATAATCTTGGGTAATTTCAACTACCCTGGTATAGACTGGGCGAACTACCAATGTTCCAACTCCTATGCTCAGCGATTCATAGAATTTATAAATTCAAATGCCCTTGAACAACTAGTATGTTCCCACACTAGAGGGGACAACATATTGGATTTAATCATCACAAATATAGGCGCCCACTGTACCACACCCGTTATCACTCCCTCCTTGGTCAGATCCGATCACAAACTGATAAACCTGGGCATCCTCACCCCTCCACCTCCCCCAGTCAAAAAAAAACATAATCAAAAACCTTTCCAAAGCAAACTTCAAACTACTTGCATCCGAAGTGGAAAGCTTCACTATTCCCTTACAGAAGGATAATGATATCCAGGATGCAGAATCCTACACCAAGGCACTCTATATGCATCTTCAGGATTGCATGGACTGTACTATCCCAAATAAAACCAAGACTCCTTCCTCAAGCAAGAAGAAACCAGTCTGGTGGACCCCGGCCATAAGCAAACTTTACAATAAAAGGAGGAGACTTATACAAAAAAGGCCAAATCTCAAGTAGAAAAATCATCCCTGATCAGCATTAGTAAGAAATTGAGGGCCCTCATCAAGTCAACTAAAGCTAATTTTGAAAAGAAAGTTGCCAAGGATGCCAAGGATAACCATAAGGCCTTCTATGGCATCATCTTAAACCTAAATGGCAACGCTCAGGTCTGTTCTGAGCTAGTGCAAAATGGAACAAAATACACTGACCCTTCTGACATTGCCAACATCTTGGCTGACAGGTTCAGTGCAAATTCCCCCCCCCCCTCACCACCCACAGGGCCTATTACCATTCCAGGGGATTGTGTAAGTCAATTATTACTGATACGTTGGTTAACAAGGCTCTATCTAAAGCTAAAAACACTGCCTCCATGGGACCAGATGGTGTCCCAGGCTGTGTCATACGCGAGCTCCAAAAGGAATTAACCCCGCATCTTAATACCCTGTTCAGTCTCAGCCTCTCCATAGGATATGTGCCCAGAGAATGGCGCACGGCAACGGTGGTCCCGCTACACAAGGGTGGGGCCACAACTGACCCTGGGAACTACCAACCAATAAGCCTGACCAGTCTGATCTGTAAGGCTATGGTGTGAATCATTATGGAACTCATAAATGGAGAGATTGGGAACCTCCAGTCACTGGACCCCACACAGTTCGGCTTCATCAAGGGCAGATCATGCCTCCTGAACCTGGTGGATTTCTTTGAGACAGTTACTCAGGCTATAGATAAGGGAAAGAAGGTACACACGGCTTACCTTGACCTTGCTAAAACATTTGACACCATTCCCCATTCGGGTATTATTGATAAGCTCACCAGCCTGGGCATAAACCCTTACGTCACAAGATGGATCGCAAACTGGCTCTTAGACAGATCCCATAAAGTAAGAGTAGCAGGATCTATGTCTGAATCCAGACCAGTAACAAGTGGTGTGCCTCAGGGCTCTGTCCTGGGGCTCCTCCTGTTTGGCATATACTTCTCAGAAGAACAGGCAAGCACGGAAGGGCTGTGGCAGACTAAGTTTGCGGATGACTGCATACTGGGTGCTATAATAGAGTCTCCGGCTGACATGGAGATCCTCTAGACGGGCCTCAATCAGACTGACGCATGGTGTCAAAGCCATGGTCTCAAGCTAAATGCAAAAAAATGTGTAGTAATCCCCTTTGGAAAAAACAGAGTACCCGCAAACTACAACATAGGAGGTAATCCCCTGAAATCTGAAGAAGAAATAAGGGATCTAGGGACCCAAGTAGATAGCCAGCTTTCCTTTGATAACCATGTTGCCAAAGTGGTTAGAAAATCCTTATATGTGACCCATCTGATCATGAAAGGGTTCGCATCAAGATCTAAGGATGTAATGGTGCCCCTCTACTCTTCCCTCATCAGACCCATTATCGAGTACAATGCACCAACTGGAATGTACCTGGCTAGGCATCTCCAGCAGCTGTTGAGACCACAAAGGTACCTAACCAAGAGGATTACTGACCTCAAACAGTTGCCCTATGCAGCACGATTGAAAAAGCTAAGTCTGTTCTCTGTTGCATACCGCTTTCTCAGAGGCGATCTCTGTCTAACGTACAGAGCCATGTCCAACCCAGAATTGTTGAACATGCTCCATCTTAACAAAACCAAATCTACTACAGCTACACACTCTAGGGGATATAAACCTCAACACAACAATGAATAGAACATGCTGGAGGGATAGATTCCCTTCGCAGAGACTTCCCTTACTACGGAACAGGGTCCCAATCTACATAAGACAGAGCCCCTCACTATCACTCTTCAAGAGGAACCTTGATGAGTGGATGGGTAACAGAAAGTTCACACCGGGGATCACACCAACAGCACTACTAGATAGGGGCCAAGGGTACTAGCTGCTAGTACAAGGGTCTAGGGAACTACTAAAGGGGCGGTGAATACCGCACAACTTGGCTGGGCTTATATATGCCTTTGGGCAGATAGCTCAGTACCAACCTATGAACCTATTTCCATACTTCATAAATCACTAATATATACTAATTTCATTTGGTTGCTAAAGAAATATTTTACTAACAATATTTGTAAACCAATTATTCTAATTTTATGCATTATATTTAAACATTATAATCACACAAGGTATATCAGAGCATTATATTAACAAGTCCAGAATATCCTTATCCCCAAACCCAACTCTGATCATACTGATTCCACAAATTTTAAACATAGTGCACTTATTAATCTGGATAGCAAACTGTACACTATTATTCTTGTCAACCATCTGAAAAAAATGTTTTTCCCACAATTAATTCTGCAATTCAGTTAGCAGTCTGAGTAGCTCAAGAGGAAGTGCACTTACCTTTGGTACTGGATGATTCAAAGGTTGTAGGTTCTATTCCTACAATAAGTAGTTGGGTTCATTTTCTAATACTGACATTGCAGTGCAGTATATGGAGTGTGCTGTACCCCATGTGTGCCATCCTTTGGATGAAATGATAAACTGTAGCCTCATCTGTCTGAGTTGGTGGCACCTCGGGTGGATGTAAAAAACCCAGCGGCACTTATCAAAAGTAGTACAAGTGCTTTATTTACATTTTCTTTCATAACAAATCTTATCTTACTTTCATCATAACTATATATACTGTTTTAATCTATACATAAGAGGAAATATCCTGCTTTATAATATTTAAAGAATAGTTTAAACAATCATTATAATTATTCATTTTATATTACTTGCATTTTAACAACCAAATCTTAATTTTTGATATATATCAATTCAGTACACCTTCTTTTCCACATTAGCCAGATTGTCATAACCAACATGATATCCCATTTATCAATAATACATCTGTCAACATCATCATACATCTCATACTAAATTATAATAATTTTGATATTTCTTAATTCTTCAAATCTGTATCAAGTTTTAAATGTTTCACAAAAAGTTTTTGTTGTTTATATATTAAAATATGTGTTGTGTCATCTCTTCATTTTACATTCCACATACTTTAATTCTTCCATACTTTTTACAGGTAATTTGTCAAGAAATATTCTCTATAGAAAATCATCTGATTAATGGAAATGTCAATGTCCTTCTTCTGTTTTATGATTATGATTATTATTGTTATTATTGTTATTATTGTTATTACTGTTATTGTTATTATTGTTGTTATTATTATTGTTATTGTTATTATTATTATTATTATTGTTATTATTATTGTTATTATTATTATTATTATTTATTATTATTGTTATTATTATTATTGTTATTGTTATTATTATTATTGTTATTATTATTATTATTGTTGTTATTATTGTTATTATTATTATTATTGCTATTATTATTATTGTTATTATTATTACAGTTCTTCCATTTTCTTTTAACTGGTTTCATGGATATAGTTAATGAAAATATCTATAAACATTATATACCAGTTTATGTTTTTTTCTTTAAATTCATTTATTTTTAATATTAATATTAATTCTAAAGACATGCTTCTGGAGCATTTCTCCCCGGGCCTCCGCTGAAAACAGGATCTGTGGAACCTAGTCGGACATTCCCGGTCAACAAATGTTAAATAAATAAATAATATAAATAAATAAAATAAATAAATAAATATTCTTTTTTCCCATCCTATCCATATTTCTATTTCTGTGTTTTAAAACATGGTAATACTGTTTTGTATCTTTCATATATCCCTTCTACCATATTTTTTTCTCTTTCTTTTACAGTCTTCAAAATCAAAAATAAATGCATTGATGTTAAGTCCACCACTGTTTTTTTATTTAATTTAATCCA
This sequence comes from Protopterus annectens, assembly GCF_019279795.1. Lineage (NCBI taxonomy): Eukaryota > Metazoa > Chordata > Ceratodontiformes > Protopteridae > Protopterus > Protopterus annectens. The sequence goes on along the minus strand of NC_056743.1, from coordinate 1,890,497,444 downwards.
CCCTCTTCGATAGTACTATACATTATTCCCCTTCTGATGGGTTTACAGTGGACATATACCAAGAGCATCGATGGATGTGAACATTTAATTTATTATAAAAGACTAAAATTTCTGTCTCTTACAGGTATTTAAGAGGAGATCTTATTTGGGTATATAGGGTAGTTAGAGTTAACCATCTCTGGGAATGTTTGGGGTTCTCAAAAAGTGGTAGATAATCATCAGACAACCTGTATAAAACATTCTATAGAGTGTACTATAGAGTGTACTATAGAGTGTACTAGAGTGTACTATAGAGTGTACTATAGAGTGTACTAGAGTGTACTATAGAGTGTACTATAGAGTGTACTATAGAGTGTACTATAGAATGTACTAATCAGTTCTCTGAGAGAGCAACTCTTACATGGAACAGGCTTCCAAACTACATTAAAGCTAGCCATAGTTTAGATGTTTTTAACAACAGCCTGGACATGTATTATGAGAACAGCGGTTTTGGTATATTGGCAGGCTAGAAGATCATTAATGCTATAAATATTTGTATGTATGCATGTATGCAATCTTGATCCTCAAATAAAAAGAAAAAATACATTTCTTATACTTCTTTTTCTATTATCACAGGAAAAATATATGCCCTCCTTACGTATGCAAGTATTCCTAAAACATATGCATTTAACATTTTTTTTCTGAAATAATATATAATAACATTTATACCTGGTAAACTTTATTCTTTCTAGTACTTCATCCATTTTTCTATTATGCTATCCTATGCCCCAAAATTTATACTCAACAGGTTTATTGTTTCTTTTGTAAATTGTATTCAATTTACATTGTTTATTTCACCAACTGTTGGACATTTTAGTTTGTTTAATTGTAATCCTACCTTCTGTAACTGAGCTTAAAACCCTATTATTACCTCACTTACCCATCCTTTATTTTAACTATAATGTCCTAATCATCTGCTGAAAATGAATGCAATAGCATTACACTCTATCATTTATTTCCTATTTAGCCGCTCTCTCTTTCTTTATCAATCCTTTCAATCTGTATTATCACATCCTTTGCTAATACAAATAAATACATGCTTAATGAGCATCCACTTTAACTTTGCTCTTAATGTATCTTTTCTTTAGCCATCCATCAATTATCCTAATCTGTACCTAAGATTTTTTTATACCATGATTTCATTATCTTACAATGTTCTCTCTTACACCATAGGCCTGTAGTATTGTCCTTATTGCTTCATGGCTTACTATACCCTGATTTCATTATCTTACAATGCTCTCTCTTACACCATAGCCTGTAATATTGTCCTTATTGCTTCGTGACTTACTATACTCTGATTTCATTATCTTACATTGTTCTCACTTACACCATAGGCCTGTAATATTATTCTTGTTGCTTCATGGCTTACTTCAGCATATGCTTTAGTTAAATTACAAGCCACCAACCTTATTTATTTATTCTCTTTCCAAATCATAGTTGCTACTTCCTTTACAATTATTAGCATGAATATCACTTCTCTTCTTTTAATTCCATAGACCTGCATCACTTATTATCTCTTCAAAGCCTTTCAGTAATCTCTTCTCGATTCATCTAGGTTCATAGGTCAATATTAGGCAATCAATCTGCAAACTATTACATGCCTAGCCAATAACCAGACAGGGACCAAAGGTGAGAATCAAACCTTGTACCTTATGTCTGCAAGGTAAACACCTTAACCATTATGTCAACCAGCATTTTCTAGAGGGTTCTATTATGAAACTCTGTTTTCCAGAAAGTAACCATTTCAAAAGAATGAAAAAAAATTACCTGAACCCTCCTTAAGGATGAAAAAACTCAATTTTTCTGATTTGTTGCAGGGGGCAATCCCCCCCCCCATCCCCAAAACCAACTCCATAGTCACACCAACTTAAAGAAGGGAGAAATCTCCCCCAAAAGTGAATTATTGCTGATGCACAATTAAAAATCACAACAGCAATGATTTTCTATGAGTAAAAAGCATTTGGCCTTATGCCATTCATCTTTTTTATGTGTATGACTGATACCCAAGGAATTTCACCTCAAGCATGTATAAGGCTACCTTTCTAGAATTATCGGCCTGCAGTTATCTCTCTTGTCATTTTTTCAATAAATATGCTATTAACTTCATCACGTCTTCATCCAAAATACCTTCTGTCATCCTTTTATTATATATCTTTATTAAACTTCTGTTTTATTCAGCAGTCATTTTTTATAGTATTCACTATCCTAAGCCATCCAAACTTATTTAAATAAGTTATTTATAAGTTATTTAAATAAGTTTTATTTTACTGCCTGTTATCACTTTCTCTACTTCATCTATTACTCTGCTTTCTTCTATGATTTTTTTTACTTTTTCAAATATAGCCTTTGTTCTCTATCTTCTTTTCCTAGCATTTCTTTTTTTTCATACATTTTTGTAGAACATTTTCAACAACTTCCATAATCTTTTTTGTGCACATTTTGTTCACCTTTCTTATTTGCTGTAATATGTATACTTCTGTCTCTCACTTTTGCTTCTTTTGCTGAATACGGAGAAACTTCCTTTTTCTGTATAAATATATTTGTCTAAATGACATCATGTTTAGACTTTCTCTTTTCCTTTATCTGTTTTCTGTTTCTTTATTTTCTCATTTTTCTTTCCAAATTCTGCCACAATCTCTTTCGATTTACTCTTGTTTCTTTCTCTTATTTTCTGTCTACATTTGTATATATTTATATCCACTCTACCACTAACTTCAGTTCTTACTGAAAGGCCTCATAGTCAGATGTTCCTTGTTTCTTTTCTCCTTTCAGTTTTTCTTCACTTTTGAGATCTTCTGGTAATTGTTTCATACTTTTCCCTTTTCTATAATTGTACAACTTTCTCCTACCCTTTCCCAAACTGCTTCCTTCATCTGTTTGGAATATATTATATAATCTGTTTCATTGTTGAAATGCCCACTTTATATGTTCATTCTCCATTTTACTACCTTTAAATCACAACATCTTATCAAATCTCTTAACATATTCACTTCCTCTGTTATTTTTTTTTCTTTGTCTTTGCGTAGGTTACTTTCAAAGTCACCCACTATCACCATTAACGTATTCACTGATATATAAAGTGGATTATGTTCATACAAAAGTTCTTTTTCTGTCATATACATGTATACACACAAATCACTGATATGCGTTTTTCTCATTCTTAAATCATATATTACTACCTTCCTGAAACTACTATCAAGACGAACAGTATTTTTACTTCATTTTTTATAAATATTCGTACACCTGAAATTCTCCTTAATGTACAAATACCCATATGGCTTTAACTTTAAATTCTAATGGTAAAATAATCTTGACCATGATTTTACATCTGTTTATAATATCATTGGTGTTACATATTAATCTTACAGCTGGATGAATTGTCATTACCAGCTAAGTATCTGTAATGATTTGACTATTTTCTTTCATCATTTTTTTCTTGTTGTCTCACTGCAGCTGTATACACACACACAAAGACACACACACACACACACACACACACACACACACACACACACACACACACACACACACACACACACACACACACACACACACACACACACACACACACACACACACACACACACACACACACACACACACACACGTACACACAAGTACACATACACACACACACACACACACACACACACACACACACACACTCTGGCACATGCACAGACATAGACAGACAGACACACAGACAGGCAGACACACACACACTGGCACAGACA
>NC_056743.1:1890418671-1890491171 GCF_019279795.1 Protopterus annectens | reverse complement strand
GTATTGTGTTGGAAAATATGGCATGATATGAAAATTATATTGCTTTCCAATGTTGTGATACTAAAATATAATGTTTTCTTAAAATATTGTTTATATAATATCCAGACATGATTTTATTACATTAATCATATTTAGAGCAATAACCTGTAATAAAATAGCATGTATGTAGATCACAAAAATCAATCAGAATAACTTGTACTACACAGATTACATCCAAAAACTAGATGGCTTAAATTAAGCAAGTCATGCTCTTACTACCTAGTTATTAGATCAATTATGTTACCAAACTTCATCAAATACTCTACTAAAGAAAACCCTGGAGTCCTCTTTGTATATACATTAACTCAAAATAATGGCTTTATACAAAAGTAATGCAATAACCATTCTATATCTGAATAAAGTAAACTATTAATTTAAAAATCGTATTTGTATTACTCTACCAATAAATCCAACTATTGCTTCAGTCCTACAACAGATCTCCATCAATGTCCCCAAAGATCATTCAACTTACTTTAATGCCACTGAGTGGATAATATTAAATTAAATACCTGCTTGCTAGGGGATTTGAATTATTCAAGCACTGACTGACATACGTATATCTCTATAAATGTATATAGTCAGCATTTTCTAGACTTAACTGATACCAGTGCATTGGAGCAAATTGTAAAAATATCAACATGAAGCTTGACCTGGTCCTAAACAATCTAACCTATGCCTGTAATCCACCATACATCTCCACATCCCAGATTAAGTCTGAAGACAAATCAATTCTAATCTCTTTCAAGCTTAATGTTGTCATCCACTGCCAAATGAAACTGCTTTTAGGGACTTCTATACAGCCAACCTACTTCAACTTTTAGAAGAACCACACACAATTCTCAACAACTGCCAACAAATGGAATCAGCTGACACATTTGCCTCCAATATTTACTAACATCTAAACATGTGCATAGAAAATTCTGCATCTATGCATTGCAAATATAGTGGTGAATTTAGACAAAGCTCTATGGTGGAACACCCGTGTTAATAAAAAGGAAAACAAAACAATGAAAAGAATGAAAATTTGTAAGATGTTCCCATCCCCCTCCATAAAGACCACCCAACCCCCCTCCATCAAGACATCAAGACCACCCATCCCCCTACATCAAGACCACCTATCCCCCTGTATCAAGATCACCTAACTCCTACATTAAGACCACCAGTCTCTCTACATCAAAACATCAAGACCACCTATCCATATACCTCAAGACCACCCATCCCCCTCATCAAGACCCCACTGAAACATGCCAGCAAAGAAATTCAGAGCACTATTAGAAAAATATGAAGCAGACTGTGAACATAAGGTTGCAGCAGATACCAAGGAAACTACAGCTCTTTCTACAGTTTTGTCTGGAATTTAAGGAAAATATTGAAACATGCACGGAGCTCTGCTATAAAAATATCACACATTTCAGTGCTAATGATAGTGCTAATATATTAACTGACAAATTTAGTGCTAACATTTACTCACATAACCACTATGTTGCACCACTGTCTCTGAAAATTTAGCTTTCTCTTTAATCACATTGGAACAAGTCTTAGAATCCCTGTCAAAGACTAAAAATAATGCCTCTGTGGGTAATAATATTTCAGGCTGCATTCTCTTCAGTCCTAAGTGTGCACTATGTGAACCTCTGTTCAAAATGTTCAACCTCTGCTGATCCACAGGGTTTGTCCCTGATGTCTGTAGATCAGCCAGTGAGAGTCTTCTATTCAAAGGTGCCCCACCTAAAGTCCCAAGTAATGATAGGTCCTCCAGCCTCACTAGCCTTGTATTCCTTCAGCCTCACTAGCCTTATATGCCTTCAGCATCACTAGCCTTGTATTCCTTCAGCCTCACTAGCCTTATATGCCTTCAGCCTCACTAGCCTTATATGCCTTCAGCCTCACTAGCCTTGTATTCCTCCAGCCTCACTAGCCTTGTATTCCTCTAGCCTCACTAGCCTTATATGCCTTCAGCCTCACTAGCCTTGTATTCCTTCAGCCTCACTAGCCTTATATGCCTTCAGCCTCACTAGCCTTGTATTCCTCCAGCCTCATTAGCCTTATATGCCTTCAGCCTCACTAGCCTTGTATTCCTCCAGCCTCACTAGCCTTGTATTCCTACAGCCTCACTAGCCTTATATGCCTTCAGCCTCACTAGCCTTGTATTCCTCCAGCCTCACTAGCCTTGTATTCCTCCAGCCTCACTAGCCTTGTATTCCTTCAGCCTCACTAGCCTTGTATTCCTTCAGCCTCACTAGCCTTATATGCCTTCAGCTCCCCTAGCCTTGTATTCCTTCAGCCTCACTAGCCTTGTATTCCTCCAGCCTCACTAGCCTTGTATTCCTTCAGCCTCACTAGCCTTATATGCCTTCAGCCTCACTAGCCTTGTATTCCTCCAGCCTCACTAGCCTTGTATTCCTTCAGCCTCACTAGCCTTATATGCCTTCAGCCTCACTAGCCTTGTATTCCTCCAGCCTCACTAGCCTTGTATTCCTTCAGCCTCACTAGCCTTATATGCCATCAGCCTCACTAGCCTTATATGCCTTCAACTCCCCTAGCCTTGTATTCCTTCAGCCTCACTAGCCTTATATGCCTTCAGCCTCACTAGTCTTGTATTCCTCCAGCCTCACTAGCCTTATATGCCTTCAGCTCCCCTAGCCTTGTATTCCTTCAGCCTCACTAGCCTTATATGCCTTCAGCCTCACTAGCCTTATATGCTAAACTATGGAATGCATTATAGCAGAAATCATATGCTAAGCTATGCAGTGTATTATAGCAGAACTCATTTATGCAGACATAAGTAGCTTGAATTTTCTAGACCCCACTCTGCATAGTTTTGTAAAGGGCAGGTCATGTCTCCTGAACCTAGCAAACTTCTTTGAAAAGGTTATAGAGGTTGTGGGCAGTTGATAGTCTGTGCTGTGTATCATGACCTGGCTAAGGCTTTTGACACTATCTATCATGCTGGTGTTATTGAAAAGTTAGATAACCTTAATTTAAACACCTGCATTGACTGGTGATGCATTGCAAACTGACTGTCCAACAGATCCCAGGTAGTGAAAGCTGTTGTTACCCTGTTGAAATGTAAACATTCTAACTAGCAGTGTACTGCAAGGGATCAGTTCTGGGCCCACTCTCGTTTGGCATTTATTATGCAGTAATACTATCCAATTTCCCCTGAAGTATGGGTGACCGTGTTTGCTGATGATTTGTAGCTGGACAATGTTATCCTCTCATTCACTGATACAAAACTGCTCTAAAAAGGTCTGGAATATTCACATACCAACTGTACCGAAAATGGTCTCAAGATAAATAAAAAAGCAACGCAGCATAGCAGCATTCAGCAAAAAAGCTGCCTCCACTTCACATACTCTTCTAGAAAACAAATATGGTCATAGGAGAGCTGGGTACTTATGTGGACAACGTTCTGTCTCTCATTCAGTCGTGTTACCACCATAAACAGGAAATGCTTGTATCCGGCCCAGTCACTTTTCAAAGGAATATTATCAAGATCCAAAGAAGTTCCCTTATCATCGTACTCTTTACTTATCAGAATACAATGCTCCTCTCGGACATAGACATATCCAATCATATTATTCAACTGGAGAGGCCCCTCCTCTTGGACATATACATATCCAATCATATTATTCAACTGGAGAGGCCCCTCCTCTTGGACATATACATATCCAATCATATTATTCAACTGGAGAGGCCCCAGTGATGTTTACCAACACATATTAAATGCCTTAATCCTTCAGTTATCTGTCAGAATACAACGCTCCTCTTGGACATACACATATCCAATCATATTATTCAACTGGAGAGGCCCCAGTGATGTTTACCAACACATATTAAATGCCTTAAACCTTCAGTTATCTGTCAGAATACAACGCTCCTCTTGGACATATACATATCCAATCATATTATTCAACTGGAGAGGCCCCTCCTCTTGGAAATATACATATCCAATCATATTATTCAACTGGAGAGGCCCCTCCTCTTGGACATATACATATCCAATCATATTATTCAACTGGAGAGGCCACAGTGATGTTTACCAACACATATTAAACGCCTTTAATCCTTCAGTTATCGGTCAGAATACAACGCTCCTCTCGGACATATACATATCCAATCATATTATTCAACTGGAGAGGCCCCTCCTCTTGGACATATACATATCCAATCATATTATTCAACTGGAGAGGCCCCTCCTCTTGGACATATACATATCCAATCATATTATTCAACTGGAGAGGCCCCAGTGATGTTTACCAACACGTATTAAATGCCTTTAATCCTTCAGTAATCTGTCAGAATACAATGCTCCTCTTGGACATATACATATCCAATCATATTATTCAACTGGAGAGGCCCCAGTGATGTTTACCAACACATATTAAATGCCTTAAATCCCTCAGTTATCTGTCAGGATACAACGCTCCTCTCTGACATATACATATCCAATCATATTATTCAACTGGAGAGGCCCCAGTGATGTTTACCAACACATATTAAATGCCTTAATCCTTCAGTTATCTGTCAGAATACAATGCTCCTCTTGGACATATACATATCCAATCATATTATTCAACTGGAGAGGCCCCAGTGATGTTTACCAACACATATTAAATGCATTAATCCTTCAGTTTATCTGTCAGAATACAATGCTCCTCTTGGACATATACATATCCAATCATATTATTCAACTGGAGAGGCCCCAGTGATGTTTACCAACACATATTAAATGCCTTAATCCTTCAGTTATCTGTCAGAATACAATGCTCCTCTTGGACATATACATATCCAATCATATTATTCAACTGGAGAGGCCCCAGTGATGTTTACCAACACATATTAAATGCCTTAATCCTTCAATTATCTGTCAGAATACAGCACTCCTCTTGGACATATACATATCCAATCATATTATTCAACTGGAGAGGCCCCTCCTCTTGGACATATACATATCCAATCATATTATTCAACTGGAGAGGCCCCTCCTCTTGGACATATACATATCCAATCATATTATTCAACTGGAGAGGCCCCTCCTCTTGGACATATACATATCCAATCATATTATTCAACTGGAGAGGCCCCTCCTCTTGGACATATACATATCCAATCATATTATTCAACTGGAGAGGCCCCTCCTCTTGGACATATACATATCCAATCATATTATTCAACTGGAGAGGCCCCTCCTCTTGGACATATACATATCCAATCATATTATCAACTGGAGAGGCCCCAGTGATGTTTACCAACACATATTAAATGCCTTAATCCTTCAGTTATCTGTCGGAATACAACGCTCCTCTTGGACATATACATATCCAATCATATTATTCAACTGGAGAGGCCCCAGTGATGTTTACCAACACATATTAAATGCCTTAATCCTTCAGTTATCTGTCTGAATACAACGCTCCTCTTGGACATATACATATCCAAACATATTATTCAACTGGAGAGGCCCCTCCTCTTGGAAATATACACATCCAATCATATAATTCAACTGGAGAGGCCCCTCCTCTTGGACATATACATATCCAATCATATTATTCAACTGGAGAGGCCCCAGAGATGTTTACCAACACATATTAAACGCCTTTAATCCTTCAGTTATCGGTCAGAATACAACGCTCCTCTTGGACATATACATATCCAATCATATTATTCAACTGGAGAGGCCCCTCCTCCTGGACATATACATATCCAATCATATTATTCAACTGGAGAGGGCCCAGTGTTGTTTACCAACACATATTAAATGCCTTAAATCCCTCAGTTATCTGTCAGAATACAACGATCCTCTTGGACATATACATATCCAATCATATTATTCAACTGGAGAGGCCCCAGTGATGTTTACCAACACATATTAAATGCCTTAAATCCCTCAGTTATCTGTCAGGATACAACGCTCCTCTCAGACATATACATATCCAATCATATTATTCAACTGGAGAGGCCCCAGTGATGTTTACCAACACATATTAAATGCCTTAATCCTTCAGTTATCTGTCAGAATACAATGCTCCTCTTGGACATATACATATCCAATCATATTATTCAACTGGAGAGGCCCCAGTGATGTTTACCAACACATATTAAATGCCTTAATCCTTCAGTTATCTGTCAGAATACAATGCTCCTCTTGGACATATACATATCCAATCATATTATTCAACTGGAGAGGCCCCAGTGATGTTTACCAACACATATTAAATGCCTTAATCCTTCAGTTATCTGTCAGAATACAATGCTCCTCTTGGACATATACATATCCAATCATATTATTCAACTGGAGAGGCCCCAGTGATGTTTACCAACACATATTAAATGCCTTAATCCTTCAGTTATCTGTCAGAATACAATGCTCCTCTTGGACATATACATATCCAATCATATTATTCAACTGGAGAGGCCCCTCCTCTTGGACATATACATATCCAATCATATTATTCAACTGGAGAGGCCCCTCCTCTCGGACATATACATATCCAATCATATTATTCAACTGGAGAGGCCCCTCCTCTTGGACATATACATATCCAATCATATTATTCAAATGGAGAGGCCCCAGTGATGTTTACCATCACATATTTAATGCCTTTAATCCTTCAGTTATCTGTCAGAATACAACGCTCCTCTTGGACATATACATATCCAATCATATTATTCAACTGGAGAGGCCCCAGTGATGTTTACCAACACATATTAAATGCCTTAATCGTTCAGTTATCTGTCAGAATACAATGCTCCTCTTGGACATATACATATCCAATCATATTATTCAACTGGAGAGGCCCCAGTGATGTTTACCAACACATATTAAATGCCTTAATCCTTCAATTATCTGTCAGAATACAGCACTCCTCTTGGACATATACATATCCAATCATATTATTCAACTGGAGAGGCCCCTCCTCTTGGACATATACATATCCAATCATATTATTCAACTGGAGAGGCCCCTCCTCTCGGACATATACATATCCAATCATATTATTCAACTGGAGAGGCCCCTCCTCTTGGACATATACATATCCAATCATATTATTCAACTGGAGAGGCCCCTCCTCTCAGACATATACATATCCAATCATATTATTCAACTGGAGAGGCCCCTCCTCTCGGACATATACATATCCAATCATATTATTCAACTGGAGAGGCCCCTCCTCTCGGACAAATACATATCCAATCATATTATTCAACTGGAGAGGCCCCTCCTCTTGGACATATACATATCCAATAATATTATTCAACTGGAGAGGCCCCTCCTCTTGGACATATACATATCCAATCATATTATTCAACTGGAGAGGCCCCTCCTCTCGGACATATACATATCCAATCATATTATTCAACTGGAGAGGCCCCTCCTCTCGGACATATACATATCCAATCATATTATTCAATTGGAGAGGCCCCTCCTCTCGGACATATACATATCCAATCATATTATTCAACTGGAGAGGCCCCTCCTCTTGGACATATACATATCCAATCATATTATTCAACTGGAGAGGCCCCTCCTCTCGGACATATACATATCCAATCATATTATTCAACTGGAGAGTCCCCAGTGATGTTTACCAACACATATTAAATGCCTTAATCCTTCAGTTATCTGTCAGAATACAACGCTCCTCTTGGACATATACATATCCAATCATATTATTCAACTGGAGAGGCCCCATTGATGTTTACCAACACATATTAAATGCCTTAATCCTTCAGTTATCTATCAGAATACAATGCTCCTCTTGGACATATACATACCCAGTCATATTATTCAACTGGAGAGGCCCCAGTGATGTTTACAACACATATTAAATGCCTTAATCCTTCAGTTATCTGTCAGAATACAATGCTCCTCTTGGACATATACATATCCAATCATATTATTCAACTGGAGAGGCCCCAGTGATGTTTACCAACACATATTAAATGCCTTTAATCCTTCAGTTATCTGTCAGAATACAACACTCTTCTTGGACATATATATATCCAATCATATTATTCAACTCGAGAGGCCCCAGTGATGTTTACCAACACATATTAAATGCCTTAAATCCTTCAGTTATCTGTCAGAATACAATGCTCCTCTTGGACATATACATATCCAATCATATTATTCAACTGGAGAGGCCCCAGTGATGTTTACCAACACATATTAAATGCCTTAATCCTTCAGATATCTGTCAGAATACAATGCTCCTCTCGGACATATACATATCCAATCTTATTATTCAACTGGAGAGGCCCCTCCTCTTGGACATATACATATCCAATCATATTATTCACCTGGAGATGCCCCAGTGAAGTTTACCAACACATATTAAATGCCTTAATCCTTCAGTTATCTGTCAGAATACAACGCTCCTCTTGGACATATACATATCCAATCATATTATTTACCTGGAGAGGCCCCAGTGATGTTTACCAATACATATTAAATGCCTTTAATCCTTCAGTTATCTGTCAGAATACAACGCTCCTCTTGGACATATACATATCCAATCATATTATTCAACTGGAGAGGCCCCAGTGATGTTTACCAACACATATTAAATGCCTTAAATCCTTCAGTTATCTGTCAGAATACAACGCTCCTCTTGGACATATACATATCCAATCATATTATTCAACTGGAGAGGCCCCAGTGATGTTTAACAACACATATTAAATGCCTTAATCCTTCAGTTATCTGTCAGAATACAACGCTCCTCTTGGACATATACATATCCAATCATATTATTCAACTGGAGAGGCCCCTCCTCTTGGACATATACATATCCAATCATATTATTCTACTGGAGAGGCCCCTCCTCTCGGACATATACATATCCAATCATATTATTCAACTGGAGAGGCCCCAGTGATGTTTACCAACACATATTAAATGCCTTAATCCTTCAGTTTTCTGTCAGAATACAACGCTCCTCTTGGACATATACATATCCAATCATATTATTCAACTGGAGAGGCCCCAGTGATGTTTACCAACACATATTAAATGCCTTAATCCTTCAGTTATCTGTCAGAATACAATGCTCCTCTTGGACATATACATATCCAATCATATTATTCAACTGAAGAGGCCCCAGTGATGTTTACCAACACATATTAAATGCCTTAAGTCCTTCAGTTATCTGTCAGAATACAACGCTCCTCTTGGACATATACATATCCAATCATATTATTCAACTGGAGAGGCCCCAGTGATGTTTACCAACACATATTAAATGCCTTAATCCTTCAGTTATCTGTCAGAATACAATGCTCCTCTTGGACATATACATATCCAGTCATATTATTCAACTGGAGAGGCCCCAGTGATGTTTACCAACACATATTAAATGCCTTAATCCTTTAGTTATCTGTCAGAATACAATGCTCCTCTTGGACATATACATATCCAATCATATTATTCAACTGGAGAGGGCACAGTGATGTTTACCAACCCATATTAAATGCCTTTAATCCTTCAGTTATCTGTCAGAATACAACGCTCCTCTTGGACATATACATATCCAATCATATTATTCAACTGGAGAGGCCCCAGTGATGTTTACCAACACATATTAAATGCCTTAATCCTTCAGTTATCTGTCAGAATACAATGCTCCTCTTGGACATATACATATCCAATCATATTATTCAACTAGAGAGGCCCCAGTGATGTTTACCAACACATATTAAATGCCTTAATCCTTCAGTTATCTGTCAGAATACAATGCTCCTCTTGGACATATACATATCCAATCATATTATTCAACTGGAGAGGCCCCAGTGATGTTTACCAACACATATTAAATGCCTTAATCCTTCAGTTATCTGTCAGAATACAATGCTCCTCTTGGACATATACATATCCAATCATATTATTCAACTGGAGAGGCCCCTCCTCTTGGACATATACATATCCAATCATATTATTCAACTGGAGAGGCCCCAGTGATGTTTACCAACACATATTAAATGCCTTAAATCCTTCAGTTATTTGTCAGAACACAATGCTCCTCTTGGACATATACATATCCAATCATATTATTCAACTGGAGACGCCTCAGTGATGTTTATCAACACATATTAAATGCCTTAATCCTTCAGTTATCTGTCAGAATACAACGCTCCTCTTGGACATATACATATGCAATCATATTATTCAACTGGAGAGGCCCCAGTGATGTTTACCAACACATATTAAATGCCTTAAGTCCTTCAGTTATCTGTCAGAATATAATGCTCCTCTTTGGCATATACATATCCAATCATATTATTCAACTGGAGAGGCCCCTCCTCTTGGACATATACATATCCAATCATATTATTCAACTGGAGAGGCCCCATTGATGTTTACCAACACATATTAAATGCCTTAATCCTTCAGTTATCTTTTAGAATACAACGCTCCTCTTGGACATATACATATCCAATCATATTATTCAATTGGAGAAGCCCCAGTGATGTTTACCAACACATATTCAATGCCTTTAATCCTTCAGTTATCTGTCAGAATACAACGCTCCTCTTGGACATATACATATCCAATCATATTATTCAACTGGAGAAGCCCCAGTGATGTTTACCAACACATATTAAATGCCTTTAATCCTTCAGTTATCTGTTAGAATACAACGCTCCTCTTGGACATATACATATCCAATCATATTATTCAACTGGAGAGGCCCCAGTGATGTTTACCAACGCATATTAAATGCCTTAAATCCTTCAGTTACCTATCAGAATACAATGCTCCTCTTGGACATATACATATCCAATCATATTATTCAACTGGAGAGGCCCCAGTGATGTTTACCAGCACATATTAAATGCCTTAAATCCTTCAGTTATCTGTCAGAATACAATGCTCCTCTTGGACATATACATATCCAATCATATTATTCAACTGGAGAGGCCCCAGTAATGTTTACCAACACATATTAAATGCCTTAAATCCTTCAGTTATCTGTCAGAATACAACGCTCCTCTTGGACATATACATATCCAGTCATATTATTCAACTGGAGAGGCCCCAGTGATGTTTACCAACACATATTAAATGCCTTTAATCCTTCAGTTATCTGTCAGAATACAATGCTCCTCTTGGACATATACATATCCAATCATATTATTCAACTGGAGAGGCCCCAGTGATGTTTACCAACACATATTAAATGCCTTAATCCTTCAGTTATCTGTCAGAATACAATGCTCCTGTTGGACATATACATATCCAATCATATTATTCAACTGGAGAGGCCCCAGTGATGTTTACCAACACATATTAAATGCCTTAAATCCTTCAGTTATCTATCAGAATACAACGCTCCTCTTGGACATATACATATCCAATCATATTATTCAACTGGAGAGGCCCCAGTGATGTTTACCAACACATATTAAATGCCTTAAATCCTTCAGTTATCTGTCAGAATACAATGCTCCTCTTGGACATATACATATCCAATCATATTATTCAACTGGAGAGGCCCCAGTGATTTTTACCAACACGTATTAAATGCCTTAAATCCTTCAGTTATCTGTCAGAATACAACGCTCCTCTTGGACATATACATATCCAATCATATTATTCAACTGGAGAGGCCCCAGTGATTTTTACCAACACATATTAAATGCCTTAAATCCTTCAGTTATCTGTCAGAATACAACGCTCCTCTTGGACATATACATATCCAATCATATTATTCAACTGGAGAGGCCCCAGTGATTTTTACCATCACATATTTAATGCCTTTAATCCTTCAGTTATCTGTCAGAATACAACGCTCCTCTTGGACTTATACATATCCAATCATATTATTCAACTGGAGAGGCCCCAGTGATGTTTACCAACACATATTAAATGCCTTAATCCTTCAGTTATCTGTCAGAATACAACACTCCTCTTGGACATATACATATCCAATCATATTATTCAACTGGAGAGGCCCCTCCTCTTGGACATATACATATCCAATCATATTATTAAACTGGAGAGGCCCCTCCTCTCGGACATATACATATCCAATCATATTATTCAACTGGAGAGGCCCCTCCTCTTGGACATATACATATCCAATCATATTATTCAACTGGGAAGGCCCCGCCTCTCGGACATATACATATCCACTCATATTATTCAACTGGAGAGGCCCCTCCTCTCGGACATATACATATCCAATCATATTATTCAACTGGAGAGGCCCCTCCTCTGGGACAAATATATATCCAATCATATTATTCAACTGGAGAGGCCCCTCCTCTTGGACATATACATATCCAATCATATTATTCAACTGGAGAGGCCCCTCCTCTTGGACATATACATATCCAATCATATTATTCAACTGGAGAGGCCCTCCTCGGACATATACATATCCAATCATATTATTCAACTGGAGAGGCCCCTCCTCTTGGACATATACATATCCAATCATATTATTCAACTGGAGAGGCCCCTCCTCTCAGACATATACATATCCAATCATATTATTCAACTGGAGAGGCCCCAGTCATGTTTACCAACACATATTAAATGCCTTAATCCTTCAGTTATCTGTCAGAATACAACGCTCCTCTTGGACATATACATATCCAATCATATTATTCAACTGGAGAGGCCCCAGTGATGTTTACCAACACATATTAAATGCCTTAATCCTTCAGTTATCTGTCAGAATACAATGCTCCTCTTGGACATATACATATCCAGTCATGTTATTCAACTGGAGAGGCCCCAGTGATGTTTACCAACACATATTAAATGTCTTAATCCTTCTGTTATCTGTCAGAATACAATGCTCCTCTTGGACATATACATATCCAAAAATATTATTCAACTGGATTGGCCCCAGTGATGTTTACCAACACATATTAAATGCCTTTAATCCTTCAGTTATCTGTCAGAATACAACACTCTTCTTGGTCATATATATATCCAATCATATTATTCAACTCGAGAGGCCCCAGTGATGTTTACCAACACATATTAAATGCCTTAAATCCTTCAGTTATCTGTCAGAATACAATGCTCCTCTTGGACATATACATATCCAATCATATTATTCAACTGGAGAGGCCCCAGTGATGCTTACCAACACATATCAAATGCCTTAATCCTTCAGTTATCTGTCAGAATACAATGCTCCTCTCGGACATATACATATCCAATCTTATTATTCAACTGGAGAGGCCCCTCCTCTTGGATATATACATATCCAATCATATTATTCACCTGGAGATGCCCCAGTGACGTTTACCAACACATATTAAATGCCATAATCCTTCAGTTATCTGTCAGAATACAATGCTCCTCTTGGACATATACATATCCAATCATATTATTTACCTGGAGAGGCCCCAGTGATGTTTACCAATACATAAGAAATGCCTTTAATCCTTCAGTTATCTGTCAGAATACCACACTCCTCTTGGACATATACATATCCAATCATATTATTCAACAGGAGAGGCCCCAGTGATGTTTACCAACATATATTAAATGCCTTAAATCCTTCAGTTATCTGTCAAAATACAACGCTCCTCTTGGACATATACATATCCAATCATATTATTCAACTGGAGAGGCCCCTCCTCTTGGACATATACATATCCAATCATATTATTCAACTGCAGAGGCCCCTCCTCTCGGACATATACATATCCAATCATATTATTCAACTGGAGAGGCCCCAGTGATGTTTACCAACACATATTAAATGCCTTAATCCTTCAGTTTTCTGTCAGAATACAACGCTCCTCTTGGACATATACATATCCAATCATATTATTCAACTGGAGAGGCCCCAGTGATGTTTACCAACACATATTAAATGCCTTAATCCTTCAGTTATCTGTCAGAATACAATGCTCCCTTTGGACATATACATATCCAATCATATTATTCAACTGAAGAGGCCCCAGTGATGTTTACCAACACATATTAAATGCCTTAAATCCTTCAGTTATTTGTCAGAATACAATGCTCCTCTTGGACATATACATATCCAATCATATTATTCAACTGGAGAGGCCCCAGTGATGTTTACCAACACATATTAAATGCCTTAATCCTTCAGTTATCTGTCAGAATACAATGCTCCTCTTGGACATATACATATCCAGTCATATTATTCAACTGGAGAGGCCCCAGTGATGTTTGCCAACACATATTAAATGCCTTAATCCTTTAGTTATCTGTCAGAATACAACGCTCCTCTTGGACATATACATATCCAATCATATTATTCAACTGCAGAGGGCACAGTGATGTTTACCAACACATATTAATTGCCTTTAATCCTTCAGTTATCTGTCAGAATACAATGCACCTCTTGGACATATACATATCCAATCATATTATTCAACTGGAGAGGCCCCAGTGATGTTTACCAACACATATTAAATGCCTTAATCCTTCAGTTATCTGTCAGAATACAATGCTCCTCTTGGACATATACATATCCAATCATATTATTCAACTGGAGAGGCCCCAGTGATGTTTACCAACACATATTAAATGCCTTAATCCTTCAGTTATCTGTCAGAATACAACGCTCCTCTTGGACATATACATATCCAATCATATTATTCTACTGGAGAGGCCCCAGTGATGTTTACCAACACATATTAAATGCCTTAATCCTTCAGTTATCTGTCAGAATACAATGCTCCTCTTGGACATATACATATCCAATCATATTATTCAACTGGAGAGGCCCCTCCTCTTGGACATATACATATCCAATCATATTATTCAACTGGAGAGGCCTCAGTGATGTTTACCAACACATATTAAATGCCTTAAATCCTTCAGTTATATTTCAGAATACAACGCTCCTCTTGGACATATACATATCCAATCATATTATTCAACTGGAGAGGCCCCTCCTCTTGGAGATATACATATCCAATCATATTATTCAACTGGAGAGGCCCTATTGATGTTTACCAACACATATTAAATGCCTTAATCCTTCAGTTATCTTTTAGAATACAACGCTCCTCTTGGACATATACATATCCAATCATATTATTCAACTGGAGAGGCCCCAGTGAGGTTTACCAACACATATTAAATGCCTTAAAACCTTCAGTTATCTGTCAGAATACAACGCTCCTCTTGGACATATACATATCCAATCATATTATTCAACTGGAGAGGCCTCAGTGATGTTTACCAACACATATTAAATGCCTTTAATCCTTCAGTTATCTGTCAGAATACAACGCTCCTCTTGGACATATACATATCCAATCATATTATTCAACTGGAGAGGCCCCAGTGATGTTTACCAACACATATTAAATGCATTTAATCCTTCAGTTATCTGTCAGAATACAACGCTCCTCTTGGACATATACATATCCAATCATATTATTCAACTTGAGAGGCCCCAGTGATGTTTACCAACGCATATTAAATGCCTTAAATCCTTCAGTTACCTGTCAGAATACAACGCTCCTCTTGGACATATACATATCCAATCATATTATTCAACTGGAGAGGCCCCAGTGATGTTTATCAGCACATATTAAATGCCTTAAATCCTTCAGTTATCTGTCAGAATACAATGCTCCTCTTGGACATATACATATCCAATCATATTATTCAACTGGAGAGGCCCCAGTGATGTTTACCAACACATATTAAATGCCTTAAATCCTTCAGTTATCTGTCAGAATACAACACTCCTCTTGGACATATACATATCCAGTCATATTATTCAACTGGAGAGGCCCCAGTGATGTTTACCAACACATATTAAATGCCTTTAATCCTTCAGTTATCTGTCAGAATACAACGCTCCTCTTGGACATATACATATCCAATCATATTATTCAACTGGAGAGGCCCCAGTGATATTTACCAACACATATTAAATGCCTTAATCCTTCAGTTATCTGTCAGAATACAATGCTCCTCTTGGACATATACATATCCAATCATATTATTCAACTGGAGAGGCCCCAGTGATGTTTACCAACACATATTAAATGCCTTAAATCCTCCAGTTATCTGTCAGAATACAACGCTCCTCTTGGACATATACATATCCAATCATATTATTCAACTGGAGAGGCCCCAGTGATGTTTACCAACACATATTAAATGCCCTTAATCCTTCAGTTATCTGTCAGAATACAATGCTCCTCTTGGACATATACATATCCAATCATATTATTCAACTGGAGAGGCCCCAGTGATGTTTACCAACACATATTAAATGCCTTAATCCTTCAGTTCGCTGTCAGAATGCAATGCTCCTCTTGGACATATACATATCCAATCATATTATTCAACTGGTGAGGCCCCAGTGATGTTTACCAACACGTATAAAATGCCTTAAATCCTTCAGTTATCTATCAGAATACAACGCTCCTCTTGGACATATACATATCCAATCATATCATTCAACTGGAGAGGCCCCAGTGATGTTTACCAACACATATTAAATGCCTTAAATCCTTCAGTTATCTGTCAGAATACAACGCTCCTCTTGGACATATACATATCCAGTCATATTATTCAACTGGAGAGGCCCCAGTGATTTTTACCAACAGATATTAAATGCCTTAAATCCTTCAGTTATCTGTCAGAATACAACGCTCCTCTTGGACATATACATATCCAATCATATTATTCAACTGGAGAGGCCCCAGTGATATTTACCAACACATATTAAATGCCTTTAATCCTTCAGTTATCTGTCAGAATACAACGCTCCTCTTGGACATATACATATCCAATCATATTATTCAACTGGAGAGGCCCCAGTGATGTTTACCAACACATATTAAATGCCTTAATCCTTCAGTTATCTGTCAGAATACAATGCTCCTCTTGGACGTATACATATCCAATCATATTATTCAACTGGAGAGGCCCCAGTGATCTTTACCAACACATATTAAATGCCCTTAATCCTTCAGTTATCTGTCAGAATACAATGATCCTCTTTGACATATACATATCCAATCATATTATTCAACTGGAGAGGCCCCAGTGATGTTTACCAACACATATTAAATGCCTTAATCCTTCAGTTATCTCTCAGAATACAATGCTCCTCTTAGACATATACATATCCAATCATATTATTCAACTGGAGAGGCCCCAGTGATGTTTACCAACACATATTAAATGCCTTAAATCCTTCAGTTATCTATCAGAATACAATGCTCCTCTTGGACATATACATATCCAATCATATTATTCAACTGGAGAGGCCCCAGTGATGTTTACCAACACATATTAAATGCCTTAAATCCTTCCGTTATCTGTCAGAATACAACGCTCCTCTTGGACATATACATATCCAATCATATTATTCAACTGGAGAGGCCCCAGTGATATTTACCAACACATATTAAATGCCTTAAATCCTTCAGTTATCTGTCAGAATACAACGCTCCTCTTGGACATATACATATCCAATCATATTATTCAACTGGAGAGGCCCCAGTGATCTTTACCAACACATATTAAATGCCCTTAATCCTTCAGTTATCTGTCAGAATACAATGCTCCTCTTGGACATATACATATCCAATCATATTATTCAACTGGAGAGGCCCTATTGATGTTTACCAACACATATTAAATGCCTTAATCCTTCAGTTATCTTTTAGAATACAACGCTCCTCTTGGACATATCCATATCCAATCATATTATTCAACTGGAGAGGCCCCAGTGAGGTTTACCAACACATATTAAATGCCTTAAAACCTTCAGTTATCTGTCAGAATACAACGCTCCTCTTGGACATATACATATCCAATCATATTATTCAACTGGAGAGGCCCCAGTGATGTTTACCAACACATATTAAATGCCTTTAATCCTTCAGTTATCTGTCAGAATACAACGCTCCTCTTGGACATATACATATCCAATCATATTATTCAACTGGAGAGGCCCCAGTGATGTTTACCAACACATATTAAATGCATTTAATCCTTCAGTTATCTGTCAGAATACAACGCTCCTCTTGGACATATACATATCCAATCATATTATTCAACTGGAGAGGCCCCAGTGATGTTTACCAACACATATTAAATGCCTTAAATCCTTCAGTTATCTGTCAGAATACAATGCTCCTCTTGGACATATACATATCCAATCATATTATTCAACTGGAGAGGCCCCAGTGATGTTTACCAACACATATTAAATGC
This sequence comes from Protopterus annectens, assembly GCF_019279795.1. Lineage (NCBI taxonomy): Eukaryota > Metazoa > Chordata > Ceratodontiformes > Protopteridae > Protopterus > Protopterus annectens. The sequence continues at coordinate 1,890,472,945 of NC_056743.1, read as the reverse complement.
CTTAAATCCTTCAGTTATCTGTCAGAATACAATGCTCCTCTTGGACATATACATATCCAATCATATTATTCAACTGGAGAGGCCCCAGTGATGTTTACCAACACATATTAAATGCCTTTAATCCTTCAGTTATCTGTCAGAATACAACGCTCCTCTTGGACATATACATATCCAATCATATTATTCAACTGGAGAGGCCCCAGTGATGTTTACCAACACATATTAAATGCCTTAATCCTTCAGTTATCTGTCAGAATACAATGCTCCTCTTGGACATATACATATCCAATCATATTATTCAACTGGAGAGGCCCCAGTGATGTTTACCAACACATATTAAATGCCTTAATCCTTCAGTTATCTGTCAGAATACAATGCTCCTCTTGGACATATACATATCCAATCATATTATTCAACTGGAGAGGCCCCAGTGATGTTTACCAACACATATTAAATGCCTTAATCCTTCAGTTATCTGTCAGAATACAATGCTCCTCTTGGACATATACATATCCAATCATATTATTCAACTGGAGAGGCCCCAGTGATGTTTACCAACACATATTAAATGCCTTAATCCTTCAGTTCGCTGTCATAATGCAATGCTCCTCTTGGACATATACATATCCAATCATATTATTCAACTGGAGAGGCCCCAGTGATGTTTACCAACACGTATAAAATGCCTTAAATCCTTCAGTTATCTATCAGAATACAATGCTCCTCTTGGACATATATATATCCAATCATATCATTCAACTGGAGAGGCCCCAGTGATGTTTACCAACACATATTAAATGCCTTAAATCCTTCAGTTATCTGTCAGAATACAACGCTCCTCTTGGACATATACATATCCAGTCATATTATTCAACTGGAGAGGCCCCAGTGATTTTTACCAACACATATTAAATGCCTTAAATCCTTCAGTTATCTGTCAGAATACAATGCTCGTCTTGGACATATACATATCCAATCATATTATTCAACTGGAGAGGCCCCAGTGATATTTACCAACACATATTAAATGCCTTAAATCCTTCAGTTATCTGTCAGAATACAACACTCCTCTTGGACATATACATATCCAATCATATTATTCAACTGGAGAGGCCCCAGTGATGTTTACCAACACATATTAAATGCCTTAATCCTTCAGTTATCTGTCAGAATACAATGCTCCTCTTGGACGTATACATATCCAATCATATTATTCAACTGGAGAGGCCCCAGTGATCTTTACCAACACATATTAAAGCCCTTAATCCTTCAGTTATCTGTTTGAATACAATGCTCCTCTTTGACATATACATATCCAATCATATTATTCAACTGGAGAGGCCCCAGTGATGTTTACCAACACATATTAAATGCCTTAATCCTTCAGTTATCTCTCAGAATACAATGCTCCTCTTGGACATATACATATCCAATCATATTATTCAACTGGAGAGGCCCCAGTGATGTTTGCCAACACATATTAAATGCCTTAAATCCTTCAGTTATCTATCAGAATACAACGCTCCTCTTGGACATATACATATCCAATCATATTATTCAACTGGAGAGGCCCCAGTGATGTTTACCAACACATATTAAATGCCTTAAATCCTTCCGTTATCTGTCAGAATACAACGCTCCTCTTGGACATATACATATCCAATCATATTATTCAACTGGAGAGGCCCCAGTGATGTTTACCAACACATATTAAATGCCTTAAATCCTTCAGTTATCTGTCAGAATACAACGCTCCTCTTGGACATATACATATCCAATCATATTATTCAACTGGAGAGGCCCCAGTGATATTTACCAACACATATTAAATGCCTTAAATCCTTCAGTTATCTGTCAGAATACAACGCTCCTCTTGGACATATACATATCCAATCATATTATTCAACTGGAGAGGCCCCAGTGATCTTTACCAACACATATTAAATGCCTTTAATCCTTCAGTTATCTGTCAGAATACAATGCTCCTCTTGGACATATACATATCCAATCATATTATTCAACTGGAGAGGCCCCAGTGATGTTTACCAACACATATTAAATGCCTTAATCCTTCATTATCTGTCAGAATACAATGCTCCTCTTGGACATATACATATCCAATCATATTATTCAACTGGAGAGGCCCCAGTGATCTTTACCAACACATATTAAATGCCTTAAATCCTTCAGTTATCTGAACAGATTAGCAAAGCTCTCTTTATACTCAGTAGCTCACCAACTGCTCCAACTTGACCTATTTCTCACCTTTTCAGCCTTGAGAGACCCAATCCTGTTTGACCACCTATTTCTTCACAAAATTAGTGACTCACCAAAATTTACAGCAATAAATAAATAAATAACACCAGTTCTCATAATGGCTAAGGTATTTGCCTCTCATACACAAGGTACAAGGTTCGATCCTGAAGTTTAGATGTTTTTTCTGTGTCTCTGCAGGATTGTCCCATCTCCTAAAAATTGCTGAATGTTTCCACCTCAAACTCACCCAAGAATGGAGTTGTATGCAGCAACATCAAGTCTAGATGGTGCTGTATATGGGCAAGAGTTGTACAGCCCTACCCCTTTGGGCATTAACTGTAGTGTGACAGGATAACATGGATCACAGACTGCACACTGTGTCAGGGATTGCCACTCAATGGTGTCAAATATAGCCCTAGACTGATGTCACCAAATGGTTCTGGGTATTTGTCGGTGGGTTGAGGATCCGGCCTACTCCAACCTATGTCAGGAACCAAAGGGTTATGTGCCCCACTGGTCAGTGACTGTCTGTCATAAAACCGAGCAGCCCTTGGTCAATTAGCTACTTGCAGTGAGTCTTCAGTTGCCCAGCTTGAGCTGAGCAAAATCTGGATGTAAAAAACAATCAACCTGCTAAATGTGAAATGTGAATTGTTACACTTAATCTGTCTGCAACTTGGAAGTGGATGACATGATGAAGATGTGGCTGAACATCTTGGGTATTCAGATCCAGAGTCTACTTCTCAGAAAGAGAATAGACTAGAAATGGTGTGGGAATACCACAAAGCATTCTAATGTCAAGAATCTCAATGGCAACACTCAGATCTGCTCTGAGTTACAGCACAATGGCACTAAATATACAGAACCAACTGATATTGCCAGCATCCTGGCAGATAGATTCAGAGCTAACTTTACCCCCCCCTCTCATCCCCTAAAGGGCCCATCTCTATACAGGAAGAATGCAAAATTCCTGTAAGCATGGCTGCACAGGTAAAAACCGCAGTCTCCAAAGCCAAGAACACAGCATCCATGGGGACCTGACAACATCCCAGGCTGCATTCTACACAAACTACAGAATGAACTGGCACCCCATCTAAGCACCATGTTCAGTCATAGCCTCATCTCAGGCTATGTGCCCACTGAATGGTGCACAGCGACAGTTATCCCACTCCACAAAGGGGGAGCCACCACAGATCTCGGGAACTACCACCCCATTAGCCTGACGAGCCTGGTCTGCAAGGCTATGGAATGTACCATCATGGAACTTATAAACAATGACATTGGTAATCTCCAAACTCTGGACCTCACCCAGTTTGGGTTTGTAAAAGGCAGATCATGTCTCCTAAAACTGATAGACTCTTTGAAGTGGTCACCAAAGCCATTGATGAGGGTAAGGTGGTTCACACAGCCTATCTAGATCTCGCCAAGGCTTTTGACACCATCCCCCACTCTGGAATTATAGATAAAGTCACTAAATTAGGTATAAATCCCTATGTCACAAGATGGGTTGCCAACTGGCTCACTGACAGAACCCACACTGTGAAAGTAGCAGACTCCAAATCTGACTTCAGACCAGTGATAAGTGGAGTACCACAGGGTTCAGTCCTGGGTCCTCTCCTGTTTGGTATTTACTTCTCTGAAATACAGGCTAACACAGAAGGTCTTTGGCTAATGAAGTTTGCAGATGACTGCAAACGAGGAGCCATAATCGAAATTCCTAATGATGTGGACATCCTATAAAAGGGCTTCACTGAGACAGATGCCTGGTGTCAAAGCCATGGCCTCAAGCTCAATGCCAAAAAGTGCATTGTCATCCCTTTTGGTAAAAACTCTGTACCCATGAACTACCACAGAAGTAGTAGTCTACTTAACACTGAAAGTGTGATAAGAGATCTTGTGACACAGGTTTACAGCAGTCTCTCCTTTGATAATCACATGGCCACAGTAGTCAGGAAATCTTTCTACATGGCACAACTCATCTCAAAAGGTTTCTCATCCAGGAAAAAAGCGGTCATTGTTCCTCTCTACTCGTCACTCATTAGACCCATTATAGAGTACAACGGCCCTTTTGGTATGTACCTCACAAGACATCTACAACATCGGGAAAGGCCACAGAAATACCTCACAAAGAAGATTACGGGCCACAAACAGATGCCTTATGCAGACCGTCTCAAAAAACTCCAGATTTACTCTGTCGCATATTGCCTACTCACAAAGCTATGTCAAACCCAGAGCTGTTGGACATGCTCCACTCAAAGAAATCTCAATCCCTCCAAGCTACACAAAGCAGAAGCTGTCAGAGGGCATTATGGGCAGGTACTAGTGGTATGGGAGTTCATAATAGCAATGCTGTCTGAAGCCTGCAGGATATATATATATAATGGCACTACATTAGCAGTCACAGCTGAAGCAAACTATGCATGGTTACTGTAGCTGCAATTTCAGGAAGAATGGTTTTAGCTACAGTTCTAATGACAGGTGACTGAAGGTAACGGATGACGGAAGGGACCGCAATGTCCTGCTGAGAAGCTCGCTGTTGTTACTGTTCCTAGTCTTGGCTACCATTCCTCAGCTCTGTTTCTAGAAAAGGGTCTAAACTTGGGGGCGGGGTAATTCCTTATGCAGCTGAAAAATTGAGAAATGGACCAACTGTTTTACATTAGTCACAGCATTGTCCTTTTATACTAAATAGTTGAATACTTTTTAGTGTGGAAGGTCCAAATAACAGATTCTTATCCAGTGGAGCATCCTATAACTGAACTTTCACATCCTTCAGAAAAGACCAGGCTTCTGATCAACCAAATGTAAATAAAAGGTGAGAGAGGCAGTGGCTCTGATACTAGGATCAGTGAGGTACAGCGATACGTAATCCGACATTATCTGCAGGATCTTCTCCTTAAGGGATGCATCTTGGATTCTTCAGGAAAGATTCAGTGCTGTAAAGTGTGAATCTGAGAGTTAATGCCTGTAATGACCAGGGTAACAGATGTATAACATCTCTTCCCAAATCTGTTTTTCTTTTCTTTTCTTTGGGAGGGATTCTTAGATCACCTGCTTTTTTTCAATTCTTTCAGCACTGAACATTCAGTTGTAACTGTGACAGCCCAGCTTCATGGCATAGAGAGATAAAGCCCTGCCTACAGCTCGGGTGACTAATATTCAGTTAGTGGCATGGATCTGGTGGGGCAGACCAGCATCCCTTGTTAGCTCATCCATCCTGGGTAAGGAAAGGTTGTTCAGCCTGCCACACTGGCACACCTACCGGCAGGTAGATAGCCACACATAAGAGAGACTGGGTAGGTTTGTGCAACAGGTGGCATGTGTGCATTGCTGAGACTGGGGTAGATGTGCACAGCAGTCTGCACATTTTCCATCTAGGCAGGCAATTATTGTGAGTTAGTGAACCACCTAGTGGGAAGGAAGGGTATGTCAGTCCACAGGGCCTACAGATTGCTCTGATACCTACCACCTGACTGTTCTTTCAAGGAGAATGAATGGATCCATCGGGCTTCTTTGACAGAACTAATGGGTTGCAGGGCTCTCGCCTAGCCTGGGGATGACTAGCTCCTGTCCCTGTGGACTGAATGGGATGATTAGTCGCAAGTATGGCAGTCATCAGGGTAGGGTCCTGCAGAGGTTGGGAGATTTACTGCTGGGTCAACAAATGGATTTTTATAAATAAACTTTCCCTGCTCCAGAATGTTATAAATCTTACAGTGCTTCTTTGGTCAGGTGCTTGAAAATCAAGTTCTAATGAAAGGTCTGAGAATATACTGTAGAAGGAGTCAATTTTAGAAAGGAGTTTTTCTACTTTAGGCTTTGTCCGCTTCATCAGTTTTGCACACCCTATTATGTGAGAGGACAAAGGTCTACAAGACTGTCAATATATTATTTCAAGAGGTTTAAGGCATCTCCAAAAGTAACATCTGGAGCTGATCCTCAGAAAAGTGCTTCTTCATCAGTGGAATATGTATCTCAATCAGTGCTGGATCCAGTTTGGTCAAGGTAAGTTAAAGCCTCCTCATCATCTTCACATGAAGTAGATGATGGAGCAGGAGGAGAAGTGCTGGATCCAGTTTGGTCAGGGTAAGTTAAATCCTCCTCATCATCTTCACATGAAGTAGATGATGGAGCAGGAGGAGAAGTGCTGGATCCAGTTTGTTCAGGGTAAGTTAAAGCCTCCTCATCATCTTCACATGAAGTAGATGATGGAGCAGGAGGAGAAGTGCTAGATCCAGTTTGGTAAGGGTAAGTTAAAGCCTCCTCATCATGTTCACGTGAAGTAGATGATGGAGTAGGAGGAGAAGACCTTTTTTTTTCAATCTCTGGCAACTACTCAAATGGAAGGTTTGAGAGATAAAGAAACCACAGAAGCCTAAACCCCTTTTTCCATTTTGCACATGGGGTTGGGGTGTCACTTCAGCAGTGACAATCACCTCGAGCCAAGAATTTTATGCACTGTAGGGTAGCTGAATACCTGCCTACTGGATGTCTGACTACCAGATGCCCTCTTCCTATAACTAACAAACAGTATCAGACACCTATACCACCCCACCCTGGTTTCTGGATGTCTGTTTTGCACCTCTAAGAAATACTTTCTGAAGATGAAGGAAGGATTTGGCCTGTTTGAAACATTTCTGCCATCTGGGGTGTGAGAAGGTTTTTTAACAATTAGAAGTCCTCCTTCTTCACAAGTCATTTTATGTTCATTTGTGTGAACAAAGGGGCCTGTTCAATCAGTGCTTGTTTTTCCAGAACCCGCTAGTCATACAGTGATAGGATTGACAGGAAACATGGAGTCAATGCTTTCATACAGAGTTGAAAAAATAGTTTAAACAGAAGATCCTTAAGAGCTCCTAAACTAGAACATCAGGTTCAATCTCTTTGATTCATCATATCCTCCTCTTGTAAGAAACCTAAAAACATCCATGCTTCTAAGCTTTATTATTTTATGCTCCAAATGTTTGTTGCATTTCTTTTCCTACCTTAGGGATTCAGAAGAAGGATAAATAAAAGCAGAAGAAGGGAAAGGATGGTTGGAGGCTGTATAACGGTTAAGATGTTTACCTCAAAGACATGCAGTACAGAGTGTGATTCTTAAATGGTTGGAAGGGCATAATGGTTAAGGTGTTTACCTCACAGATAAGAAATATAGAGTTTGATTATCACCAACAAAAATAGGCTTGGTCAACTAGCCTAGTACTTATGTTATGTTAAAAGAAAACCTGCCAATTTATAGCCTTTATTCAATAAATAATTAAAATTAGCTGTATTGTAGTTATACCCTGTACAAAACAAACAATTAAGGTCATAACCTTTTGAGGGTATTTAAAGCCTACTAGACCACTTTTTGGTAAGATTCTTTAATGATGCTATGAAAATACAGTTAAATCAGTAGCCTCTTACCACACACAGATAAACCAGAGCTCTACAACCTTGTCCTGTGGAGCAACATGTATCCCTGGGATGAGTTAACATGCACCTCTAACCGCAGCATTGCTAAGACTGCAGCACTGGTAAAATGTTTGTATGTAAATTGCTTTTGTTGTTAAAAATCAATATGCATGGTCCCAGCTCAGTGATATAGAAGGACTGTGCCCTAGCTGTGACCCAGATGACCCAAGTTTACTCAGAAGTTGATGCACTGGATGATCCAGGGAAGGGGGTGGGACTGAATGGATTATGTCAGCTCCCCACCCTACAGAGAACAAGCTGGGGCAAGCTGCAGTGGATGGCAGAGCATAAATTGCTACAAAGACAGCCTACTGTACAGTAGCAGTGGGCATTTGTGAACCAGCTTCACACGCAGTAATGTCTGTGACGTTGACCTTGCTCTGCCCAGTTAGGATCCCACCCTGTAAACAATAATACCTACCACTAGCTGCATAAATGATGCCCACCTCCCAAATCTTACCATAAGGAAAGTGGTGGTGGCTGTCTACCTAAAGAGATGGCAGGACGTCAACAGGCCCCCTGAGCAGAACAAATGTGTCAGTAATTATGCCATTGATAATCTCATGTTCAGCAGTCCAATGTACTTCTGTACTGTCTTTACTTATATATATGATATATATACATCATTGTTATATAAAAGCCTTAATTAACTTTAACTTCACCAAGTTTAAAATCTAAACTATAAAGCTAATCACACTTCTTAATCTTAAAAATAAAAACTGTGACACTGTGGAATAAGCTTCCTTCCATGTGCATAAGACATGTTTGACTGTTACTTACCATGCAAACTTAAGTAAGACAAATGTTTTTTTTTTTTTCATCTAGCTCAACAGTGGAGTTGACAAATATATATCAAAGTATGAAATCAACAAAGAACTTTCTGATAAAGGATCCCTCATTCTGTACTTGGATAAGGTAATAGATCAAATAAAAGCATGCATGCCTGTGTGTGTGTGTGTGTGTGTGTGTGTGTATGAGCGCATATGCCATATGTAACTTCAATACTCACATGCATATTGTGGGTGAGGTTGCATGGCGTAGCTGTGTACTTAAGTGTACTTGCGTATGCATTTGTATGTTTGGTGATAGTGTTTGATGTGTGTGTGTGTGTATATGTGTGTATGTGTGTGTTTGTGTGTGTTGTGCAAGAGTGAGTATTACTGTAGTACAGTTTTGTATGTGCCCACCTGCCAGTATAGATGAATGTGCATGTATGCATTTTTGCGTGTGCATGCATATGTGTGTGTTTTATGTGCACATATACATTTTACTCTATGTGTGTGTGTGTGTGTGTGTGTGTGTGTGTGTGTGTGTGTGTGTGTGTGTGTATGTATGTGTGTGTATGGTGTGTGTGTGTGTGTGTGTGTGTGTGTGTGTGTGTGTGTGTGTGTTGTGCGAGAGTGAGTATTACTGTAGTACAGTTTTGTATGTGCCCACCTGCCAGTATAGGTGAATGTGCATGTATGCATTTTTGCGTGTGCATGCATATGTGTGTGTTTTATGTGCACATATACATTTTACTCTGTGTGTGTGTGTGTGTGTGTGTGTGTGTGTGTGTGTGTGTGTGTGTGTGTGGACTTGTGCATGCGTGTGTGCTTGAATTACTATAGTAAAGTAGTGTAAGCAACCACCTGGCTGTGTAGGGGGTTATGCATGTATGTAGTTTTGTGTGTGTGTGTGTGTGTGTGTGTGTGTGTGTGTGTGTGTGTGTGTGTGTGTGTGTGTGTGTGTGTGTGTGTGTGTGTGTGTGCGTGTGTGTGTGTATCTGTCTGTGTATTTGATGTGTATGTATATAATTTTGGTTATATGTGTAGTGTGTTTATGTATTTATGTGAATGTATATATTTTTGTCTATGTATGTTATGTGTGTTTGTGTATTTGTATGTATGTATGTATGTATGTATGTACATGTATATATATATATTTATATATATATATATATATATATATATATATATATATATATATATTTTTTTTTTGTCTATATACATACGTTTGTGTATTTCTGTGTATGTATATATGTTCGCCTTATAAGTATGTGAGTTTGCGTATTTGTGTATGTATATATGTTTGCCTTATAAGTATGTGAGTTTGCGTATTTGTGTGCATGCATATATTTTTGTCTATATTAGTATGTGTGTTTGCATGCATAGTGCAGTGCTCACATGTGATTTATGCATTTCAGCTTCTGTGAATGTGTATAATGTATATATTTATGTACTCAAGTATGTTTGCTAACTGTTTCTGTTAGGCATGTGTGTCAGCATTGTGACATTTCTTCTTTTTTCACTAAAGTAAAAGTTGATAAAGTTATTCTGTAAAACTGATCTGTTGATAACCACATTTTACAAAATATGTAAAAGCCTTATCTCGTCTCTGCGCACAGTCTATGCTGGTGTACTTTATAAAGCAATGAGTGCTGACTCTGCTGGTGTTGTTTTATGTACCTGATGAAGAACCTGTTTTTCTGTACAAACTGCCACCTTACTTTCTCTTATGTCTTTAGACAAGAAAAAAGTCCTATTAGCAGCCCAGGTGTCCCAAGTTCATCTAGCAGTTCTAGTGCCTGACTGCTTTGGCAAGGAGGTTTGGAAGGCGCCACTAACAAATACTGTAACTACCCCTTGGAGCTGGGGTAGATGGGAGGCAGATGGTAAAGGTGCCCAGACACTTATTGGAGATACCCTCGTGAGGAATGTACAGAAGTGGGCACTAACAAAGAAAGGGCACCTTGGGCCACTCAGGTGATACTTTTCATACATGGCCCTCCCACCAGTAGGGGTGGTGTTAGGCTATCTAAATACTCTCATTGCAGGGATGCCAGGGTGAGCACAAATCACCCTCATGGCTGCCTGAATGACATCCACCCCCAGACAGCACTCACCTTGGCTCAGGGTGGAACCCACAGAGAGGAGAAACAAATGGGCCTTGTCTGACGGAGAAGCTTGACAACTGGCAGCAACAGGGACAAAAATCACCTCGAAAAAAAATCATTTTTAAATCAGAAAACTGAAACTGTGATTAATTGTTTCTCTAGATTTCCAACAAAAGAGATGAATGTTTGAAGATTAAAACAGACCAGATATTCAAAGTGGGCGTGCTTCAGCCTGCCTCTGTTACAGTATATGAATATTACAACAATGGTAAGTCAGTCAAAGCAAATGGCAACAGTTTTACAATGTATTTATTTATACTTATCTGTTACATTGCTATACTGTTACAGTATGCAAGTATTATAATAATAATGTAAGCCAGTCAAAGTAAATGGTAACAGTTATATAGTGTATGTATTTATACTTATCTGTTACATTGTTATACTGTTACAGTATGCAAGTATTATAATAATAATGTAAGCCAGTCAAAGCAAATGGTAACAGTTATACAGTGTACTTATTTATATTTATCTGTTACATTGTTATACTGTTACAGTATGCAAGTATTATAATAATAATGTAAGCCAGTCAAAGCAAATGGTAACAGTTATACAGTGTACTTATTTATACTTATATGTTACATTGTTTTCTCTTTTTATTGTACCAATATTCAGAGCTTTTCTCCCTGGGCCTCCACTGTAAATGGACCTGGTCCAGTCGGAATTTTGCCAGTTAACAAATGTAAAATAAAATAAATAAAATAAAATAAATTGTTAGACTGTTACAGTATATGAGTATTACAACAATGCTAAGCCAGTCAAAGCAAATGGTAATAGTTAGATAATGTATTTACTTATATTTATCTGTTACATTGTTATACTGTTACAGTATAATAGTATTATAATAATGGTAACCCAGGGGAGGCATACATAAGGGTAGAGAGGAGGTGTGATTTTGCAATAGCTACCCTAGCTGGGGGGGAGGGGGAGGAAAGGTTTTGCTCTGTACAGGGAGCCAAGTTTTTTGTTGACGGATTTAATAGTGTGATTGACATGCTCATCAAATTTAAGGTTGTTTATTATTATGCCTAGAAGCTTTGTATGGTCATCAGGGGTGATAATGGTGTCATTGCTAGATTTGATGTTGCAGGAAGGAGGAGAAATTCTATGGTTAGGGGAGAAAAGTAGTAACTTGGTTTTGTTAGGATTTAGAAGCAGGCAGCGATTAGCTAGCCATGTTTCTACCGTGCTGAAAGTGGTCTGGGTGAGGGTTAGAAGTTGTGTAAGAGAGGAGGCGGAGCATATCAGAATTGAGTCATCTGCATATTGGATGCAGGTGGCTCCTGGGATGGTGGTGTGCAGATCATTGATAAAGATAGAGAAAAGAAGGGGTCCTAGTATGGACCCTTGTGGGACACCTAGGGTTAGAGGAAGTTGTTTATGTGTTACATTGCTCTATCATTACAGTATATGAGTATTATAACAATGTCAAGTCGGTCAAAGCAAATGGTAACAGTTACACAATGTATTTATTTATGTGTTACATTGCTCTATCATTACAGTATATGAGTATTATAACAATGTCAAGTCAGTCAAAGCAAATGGTAGCAGTTACACAATATCTCTATTTATGTGTTACATTGCTCTATCATTACAGTATATTAGTATTATAACAATGTCAAGTCAAAGCAAATGGTAGCAGTTACACAATGTATTTATTTATATTTTCTGTTACATTTTATACAGTTAACACTGCATGAGTACTACAATAATGTTAATTAGTAGTTTTCCGACCTCAGAGTACATGCTAACAGTTATACAATGCATTTATATTAGCTTTTTCATACTGTTATAGTATATGAGTACCACAATAATTGTAGCAGTAGTTCTTCTGGGCATGCTGCTGTAGTCAAAGGTTCAAATCTAGTTCTGCTTTAATAAAAATTAATTGTAGCAGTAGTACAATTTATTTATTAATGTAGTTCCACTGTAGTCAAAGTACATTTTAACAGGTATACAATGTATTTATTTATATCTATAGGTTCATAGGTTCATAGGATGATACTAGGCTATTGGCCCAGAGGCTCTTATATCCCTAGCCAAGAATTTTGCCCATGTTCCCTTAAAGTCAGCACCTGTTTCTCCTGTCCTGCAGGGACACAGGTGGGATCCAAGAGGACATGACAGAGCAATGTAACACATAAATAAATATATTCCCATCCAGTTGTCCAGGTTCGTCTTAAAGAGGGCTAGAGAGGTACTCTGCTTGACATGGAGAGGGAGTCTATTCCACAGACAGGGGAGTCTTTGGGACACAAATCTATCCCCCCAACAGGTTCTATTAAGGCCAGACACAGGAAGAGCATCTCAGTGACTAATACAGTGAACAGATTAAGACAGTATAACTTCAAGTTAAGTAAGAGAAATTATAAAGCAAGTGTAGCAATGTCTAAAATTCACTGCAGATATTCTGTGATAAGGGAAAGTAAATCCTGATACAGAAAAAGTCAGAACTATGTAAATAACAAATCCAGAAGTCAAGCAGTCATTTTGGATAACAAAAGTTTCTGTCTGAATACCTATGTCAGAAATAAAGTTGTTAAAGCAAAAGACAGCCTGTAATGGAATGAAGAACGGCAAGTATATTTTGAAATGCATAAAAAACTGGTTACACAGGCACCAGCATACAATTATTGTGATGTAAATAAGACAATTGTGTAGAATGTAAACTCCAATCAGAATGCTATAGGGACTGTGATCCTGCATGAAAAAGATGCCTGTGACTGAAAACATTTGCGCGTGTACAGAAGAGATATTCACAGAGAGAAACAGACCTATTAGCAATAGTATACAGATGTGAAATGCCACAAATCCATCTGTGGTAAATTGTTCAGTGACAGACAGACTAAACCCTTGCACAACATAACAAAATGTTTTTGAACAAGGCAGTTCTGAGATTGTAGATGACACTTAATCCCCTGTACTATGACTGTAAAGTGGAGTACAAAACAGCAAAGCAATTGAACCAAATCATATGTTGAGACGATAACATATTCAATTCAAAAGAAGCATGGAGAAACATTAACAGAATAACTAGAGATATTTTATATAATACTGCAGTTACTTAAGGCAGAAGTTAGGGATTTCAAGAGATGCACTGATACTACCTTTAAAATGCATTTACTGAAAAAAAAAAGTTGCATTAGCAAGCGGGCATGAACTAAAATCATCACTAAGATAAGAAAATGAGTCAAGGAATATATAAATTGAGTTTAGGAGTTACTAGCTCAAGATGACAAAATTAAATATCATATTATAATAAGAAGACAGATGCTTAAGAGGATACACAAATCACATCAGTGATGGGTAAAAATGAATAGATGTGCAAAATAGTAAATGCAAAGGACAGGAATGTTGACTCAGATGAAAAGCATAATGCAGAGCTGTGTCATACACACTTCATAATGACTATCCAGAAAAACAGACATTTGTTGACATGGGCAACCTGGTACAGAACATAATCTTTATATGTGAATCCAAGGATGGCAGATTTACTTAACTTCAAAGAATTCATGTATTCAAGATGTGCAGATTACTACATCAAGCACCCCGACTGGGCATATTAAAGTCTATATTCTCAAAAAGGGACATACATGATGTTGTCATATAGGGCAAAGGTCTACAATACAAAAGTCATACATTTATTTTATTTATTATAATGCATGAGTGGGAACTTAGACATATAACAACCAGTCTATGTTATTTGCAAATGACTGGATAAGTAAAGAGAACTGCCTAAACAGTGAAAATTCTTATAAGGAAAGGTGTAATGAAAGCTATGGTCATTTTCATTTCCAGCTTTGGAACATAGGATATTTTGCCTCATATTTTGGCCCTGTCCCTCATAAGATTTTAAATTTTCTGAGAAATCAAAGATGATTACAGTTAGCCAGTAATGTCAGCTATCAGTTTCATAAGTCTCATTGCTTTAAATATCTGTGGGATGTGAAAACTGTTCTGAATTATAGTAATATTTAAAAATGCCCCTGACTTTTGGCTATTGGCATCTTATTATACTTGGCTTTCTCTAGGATTCTTGAGCAAATAAGTTGAGAAGTTTTGATCTCATAATGACTTATTACCTAGTAGACAGAAAACTGAAAAGCAAATTCCTCACTTCAGTTACATTTCTGATGCCTAAACATATACTGAAAGGAAAATAAATCATTGAAAGAAATATGCAAGAAACAGAAACAGTATAAGACTTACAGGATGTAGACAGACTAAGAAACCAAATGCTATGAGGAAATTTGCAACCTGGTGCTGAAGTTTGTACTCTAGTAGCCAGATCCAATATTTCTCAAGCAGAAGACAGAAAGGTATACAAAATTAATTAGGTAATTCTTATGAAGCAAATATGATAACGTTCTATGAGAAAATGTAGGAAGAATTGTAAAACCAGCACTATTACAAGAAAAGAGAAACTGTGAGAAGTGTAGAAGTCAGTCTGTGTCCCTGACTGAAAAGTCATAGTGCAGAAAGAACTGTCCTTAACAGATGATGCGATATCAATAGTGAAAATCACTCTTAAATTTTCCAGACACAAGGACCACTGGAGAAACTACACGTGTATAGAGGAGATTATTATTAAGAAGACTGAAAATGTTGTATTTATTAAACTATCTTTAGAATGTGTGCAAAAAAGATTTTTGTGTTGTAAAAGATAATTGCATAATTAATATGAATGTAAACATGATTTTAAAATTATCAAAGAGTCTCTAATCAATGCTGGTTCATGGAATGCATTTAAAAATAAATGCATTTTATAAGTAGAAAAAGAGGAGATATAGCACATGTGGTAAAAACCTTTAAACAGGGTAATAGTTACGTAGTTACACAAAATGGTTACAGAAAGATGTATGTTATGTGATACACTTGTTAGAAACAATGCAGGTAAACATCTCACAGAGGCATAGCATATGTACTTTTACATATCATTCTGACTAATATCAGAAACACAGCAAACAGCCGTTGTCTCAAAGAAAGTAACTGTAAGTCCACTCTCACTTAAAGTTTAATGAGATGGGAGCTTTCATCCACAGAATTAAAAGACTTCATCAGATCAACAGTTTAAATATGAAAACATTGCAAAGACTTTATTGTAGTGATTTAGAAATACAGAAAATGAAAATGTAATGTACATTATTATCAAAGTCCTGGAAAGCATCACAAATGTTTAGTTAAGTGACTTTATCACAGATTATTATAAACAAAGGAAAAAGCAACCATTTTCTTTCATTTACCTAAGGAAGTAGCAGAAATCACAGAAGTATGAAATATACTATCATTATGCAAGCTTATATTTGTAGAAGCTAAATTAAACTTAAGATCCGAATCAAAAATTGCAAGTTAA
This sequence comes from Protopterus annectens, assembly GCF_019279795.1. NCBI lineage: Eukaryota > Metazoa > Chordata > Ceratodontiformes > Protopteridae > Protopterus > Protopterus annectens. Next base: position 1,890,456,950 of record NC_056743.1, on the reverse strand, counting down.
TTAAACTGGATGGCGACCATAAATCCCTGTATTCCATGGTTTGAGAACATAAATAGATTGGACAGCAGAATGATAAAGAAATAACTTTCTATATAACAACATAGAGTAGGTGTATAGTGTAGTTTTGTGAAAATGTAAAACTAGCTTGAATTTCATGCGGATAGTGATATTATATAATGTAAAAAGTTCTCACTGAAAACCAAATAGAAATATGCCTCATTATAAGCTACTTTATGCTAAGGTCAACCTAAAGTGCTGGTCTCTCTCACACACACACACACACACACACACACACAAACACACACACACACACACACACACACACACACACAAACACAGATGTACAGACATGCACAAACACACACACACACAAGCACAGACATGCACAAACACATACACACACACACACACACACACACACACACACACACACACACACACAGACACACACACAGACACGCACACACACACACACGCACACACGCACACACACACACACACACACACACACACACACAGACACACACACATGCACAGACATGCACACAGACACCCACATGCACACACAAACACACACACCAAAATGAAGCTTCCAAGAAGTAGAGCTATTTCAAATAAAAGTCATATCTTCTTTTGTCTTTTTTCTCAAAGAAGCAGTAATATAATACAAACTAAAAATCAAGTTATCAGTTGTATATGTTATCTGCATATGTAGACATTTCTATTTTGATGTACAGGATCGTTTGGCATACATGGAGTCCTGGACCAGCCTTTTATGCTGATTTATTTTAAAGAAGGGTAGTTCTTAGGAAAAGGTGGGATACCCGCAGCAAAATAACCTTAAGGCGAGCCATTCTGCTTTTTTTTTTTTTTTTTTTTTTTGGCTTCTAGGATTTAAGATAATTCTGCTAAATGGGAATCAAAGATTAAATCCACTATTGCAAAATGATTGAAATATGTGAATAAACAGCTTGATGAATATTTTCAAAAGAAATTCAAGAATAACTTCTCAAAGTAGTTTTAAAGACTGTGAACTGAATGTATTACCCTTACTAGGAGCATGCATGAAATCCATTACTTATGATAAAACGTGTTCACTGAAAAAATAAAACAAAAAGTAGCACATAATCCTTTAAAAGCATGATGTAAACTGATATAGTCCATCTTAAAATCCTAAATAGTGCAGATACAACTGAAAATGAAATTTTATTTAATGCGGTTTGCCAACCACCAACCAAGTTCTTGGGTGTGGAGCACAGTATCACACTCCATGAACTGAAATAAAACTATGTAAGGTCCAGGTTTTGAAGAAATAAGTGCATGTGTTGTTAGAGATGACAGAAACCAATTTATTTCCCAAAAAGTAAGTAAATAAATTGATTAAACTCCCTTTAGACATAACATACTAGAGTAGTATCTATAAGTTATGTTATGTCACTATTTTTCTTTATGAGAAGAAAGATTTATTACATGGATCTGAGCTGAATATTTAGCTGTTAAACAGTATTACTGCAATTAATGGATATTGTTTACCAAGGTTCCTATTAGAATGACAAAAAGGCATTTTGTCGAATGCGTTTTCATCGACACCTTAAAAAGTGAACAGGCAAAACAGCGAAGCAGCTGTTCAGCAAATTCTTTCCCTGGAAAAGAAGTCGCTTGGCCGCTTCGTTTCTTTGCCATGTTCTGTACTGTAGTGTGGTCTCAGGGATTACCTTGTCTGGTATAGCTCCCGAGCATCAATGTGCAACAGTCACTGACCTTAGGGTTAGGGTGCAGGTTAAAGTAAGTGCATATGTATGAAAGTGTTTACTGTTTTAATTTTTCGTTTGATGTATGGTTGGGTTACGTGTATATGTGTTTTCAGCTGTTTACTTTTGTTTTGGGGAGGTAGAATTAGGGTTAAGTTAAGTGTGTATGTGTTTGGAACTGTTTACGTAAATGTGCAACAGTTACTGACCTTAGGGTTAGGGTGCGGGTTAAGGTAAGTGCATATGTTTTAAAATGTTAACTTTTTTTTTTGCGTTAGATATATGGTTGAGTTACATGTGTATGTGTTTTCAGCTGTTTACTTTTTTGGGGGTGGGGTAGAATTAGGGTTAAGGTACATCTGTATGTGTTTGGAACTGTTTACTGTTTTTTTTTTGTTTTTGGTTGGAACAGCGATTTCTTTCCCTTGGAAAGAAATCGCTGTTCTGAGGTGTCAACATTTTCAGCTTTCACTGAAAAAGGTAGATGAAACATTGTTCACTCCTTTAAGCGTTCGATGTTTTAATATAGACCTGTTTACCATTGATACAGGAAAGCTCTCTGTGATTGATGAAAGAGGAATTGTTAAATTTAACTTACACTGCTCTATTTCATAGGTACTTAGTAAGGTGCATACTGTTTTGTTATGTATGCACTGATGTAGGTAGTGACTCAGGTCATTTGTTAAAATGCCATGGATATTCTGTGCTAAAAGAAAGATTTTACAAAAGTCATCATAGTAAAAAAGTAAAAAAAAGTTGCTGTCAAAAAGAACCATAGAAAAAAGCAGTATAGCAGGGCTAGCTTGTAACAATGTGCTGAAAGTCTTCTAACCACCTTAAAGGTTTGTCTGAATTTAACTCAGTCAGTCCTGGACAGCAGGAGTTTAAATAAGCCCCTTCCTTACTGATGTCCTTTAAACCAGGAAACCATTTACTTCAAAATTCTGCATTGAAAATAAACCTCATATGACTTGCAATACCTTGTAAATGATGTCAGTTAAAGAAGTGCGAAATTCAAAAGCTCTTTTAAGACACGGAGTTATAAATTGGTGTTACTATCAAATGCCTGTCTGTTGAAGCTGATATTATATTGCATATTTAGGAATAGAAAAGGTTTATTTTATTTAACAAAAAAATACTTGTTTTATTGTTAAACAAAGGCTTTTATCAGTGTAAGTAAGCAAGTTAAATATCAGTGATCTCAAAAATCTGTTATCAGAAGAGACTGGCAGCCTTTTCTCTGTATTCAGTCTGTTACAGACTCCTCCATGCAGATTTATGTCTAGCCTTTCATGACATGAAAGATTGGGTTCCTATTACATGATCGAATGCTAGAAATAGTGAATGCTCATTTGTCGAACCCAAATGCACTAAACCATAGAATATCGAAGGAACAGATCAGTGAATGTTTCCCAGGCCATTCTCTGAACATTTGCTGTTTTCTTCACTGTGGCGCAATCTTGGAGGTGGTATATTTAAAGTGGGATGTGGAGGGGGCACAGCCCCCCACATGGGGGTGTGGGGGCGTGAAGCCCCCCACTTTATGCTGCCTGTACTTTTTTTCGATCAGCAAATTTATTCCCTGGGGAAAAAATTGCTGATCCGTTCCTTTGACATTTTGTGGTTTTGTGCATTTGGGTTCAATAATAGATCATTCGTATTTCCAGCACTGGATCATATAATATGAACCCAAAAGATACATACCTATTTGATCTCCTATTCCTTCACAGAAGTAATGGCACATCAAATACTTGGTTAAAGGAACTAAACCTTTATCAGCAGATAAATAAGACACATCAGCATGATGGATTCATATTCCAACACATCCTTCACATCTGGAAGAAACTTCCAGTACATGTCAAGCAGAGCAGCACCTTTGCCACCTTCAAGGTAAACCTCGATTATTCAATGGGCAGTCTTATAATCTCCCTGGTCTATCTTGTCTTGCCTTCTTGAGTCTATACAAACATTTTTAATAGTGTTTTGTTGCTTGAAATGATCTGCAGATAAATTGCCTAGTACCTACCTTTGAACCTCAGATAGGTCAGAGTTATCTGAGGTATGACTGTACATCTGTTTAAAAGGTTTCTAATGATGTTTGACAAGAATGTGTGACACACTGCTGTTATCTGATATTGTGTGTTCTATGTAAATTATACATGTAATAATTTCACAATAATTATAAATAATATTAATCTACAAAAACGCATGTTAGATGTCAACAATCAGTTCCACATAGAGATGCTTATATTACATCATACATGTGTGGGTATATAATGCATGTTATGCAAGGATGCTTACATCACAATTTGTGCCACACTGTGCTTGCCTCATGTGCCACATGGAAACACAGTAGAATATGTTATACAGGGAAGCTTATATAAGATCATGCTACAAAGTGGAATTATTTCATGACATGTTACCTGAAAGGCCTTTTATCATGACATGTTACCTGACGGATGTTGTACCACACTGTATTATCCAGTAATACTCATATTAAATTAAATTACAAAGGTGGTGTTATATTATGACATAATATACAGGTATCATAATGTCAGAATGTACAATGCAGGGTCATGCCATCACAGTATGGTACACTATTCCTGCTTAATTGTAGGTTTTGAGCATTTATTTTGTACTTAATAGTGTTTTGTTTTAATTCCAGACAACCGATGTACCAAGTTCTACCATCCAGATAAGGAAAGTGGTCTTCTGAGCAGAATTTGTCTAGGTGATATATGCAAATGTGCTGAAGGTAATGATTCCTCGGGAGGCAGATATCTGTTTGCTGTATCAGGCTATGATCACACTGCAAGGCTGTATATACTTGTTCTCTCCATGGTGGTAATCGTTCTGCTATTTATTTATGCAGACGCTTAGGTTGTTCCTACAAAATCTGCAAACAACATTAGAGCAAACTCAGAGAAGGTTCTAATGGAATATAAAAACACATACACACACATACATGCATACATATATGTGAGTATATGTATGTGTATATGTGTGTATATACATATCTAATTTGTTTACCTATAACATAGCTTGTATGCTAATATATTATATCATCTGAGTCCAAAAAATATTCTGAAAGAAATATGCATTACATAGTTTATAAATATCTGTTATAAATGTGTCCCTTGATGACTCTAGTATTACCGAGAAGTGTAACTGCCATAAAGGTAATGTCTGAAGGCAATGCTTACATGGCTTGTCCCTGTTAGATTCCAGCATAGGTCTGCAGGTTTTGGGTAGAACTCTTCAGATCATCCCCAGAATTTCCTTGTTGAAGTGATGCAAAAACATCTCTTAATAGCTGAAACCCAGGCTGTGCAGAGTTTGATGAGCCAAGAAAGGCTTGACCTTTGATTATGACCCTGAAGATCTATGTTCAGGTAGTGGGCAGTAGTTAAACAGGAGCTGCTCTAATGATGGATGGAAATGAGGGGCCAAAGACCAGTCATATTTCTGAAGGAGTGGGTGGAGTTCTCATAGCTTGAGCAACACGGACCAGAAGAGGGGTGGGAACCGGACTCTAGAGTTGCAGGTAACTTTGGGTGCTTTACAACCTGCCAACAGGTGCAAAGCACTCTAGATGGGATATATTTAGGTGAAATCATATATCAGTGGTAGATGTTAACGGTAACCCCAAGAGGAAGAGGAGTATAGGTGCACTCTAAAACAATCCTAGTCTGTCTGGGACAGCTTCCATGTTTCACCTGGCTACCACAGGCACCATGGCAAGATGCCAGTAAAGGAAAATGAGGCCAAAAAATAAAAAAAAAATACTTCCAATAAGAAAAAAATGTGTCTGTGGCAGCTGGAACAGTAGCAGCAGGCATTAGTGAGAATTGGTTTCAACAGTCAGTGTGTTAGTGTCAAGTGAGGCAATATCTGAGAGCAGGGCATTAGTGCTAAGTGACAGGATGACTAAAAGCAAGGCATTAGTGCTAAGTGACAGGACGACTAAAAGCAAGGCATTAGTGCTAAGTGACAGGACGACTAAAAGCAAGGCATTAGTGCTAAGTGACAGGACGACTAAAAGCAAGGCATTAGTGCTAAGTGACAGGACGACTAAAAGCAAGGCATTAGTGCTAAGTGACAGGACGACTAAAATCAAGGCATTAGTGCTAAGTGACAGGACGACTAAAAGCAATGCATTAGTGCTGAGTGATAGGACGACTAAAGGCAAGGCATTAGTGCTAAGTGACAGGACGACTAAAAGCAAGGCATTAGTGCTAAGTGACAGGACGACTAAAAGCAATGCATTAGTGCTGAGTGATAGGACGACTAAAGGCAAGGCATTAGTGCTAAGTGACAGGACGACCAAAAGCAAGGCATTAGTGCTAAGTGACAGGATGACTAAAAGCAATGCATTAGTGCTGAGTGACAGTGCAGATCTTAGTGACCATCAATGTAGAGGCCCTCTACACCGTGCTCCCACACAAATACTGCACTGAAGCTATGATGGAACCGATCATTACCACGGGCTCGAGCCACTTATATGAGGATGAGTGCCTCTGCAGACTACTCAGAATCCTCCTGAGTAACAACTTTTTCTGCTTCAATAGGAATTACTTCAGGCAAAAAAGGTATCACAATGGGGGCAACTATGGCACCGAACCTGGCCAATATAGCCTTAGGTAAATGGGAAAAGATCACGTTTACAGTTCCCCCTATTTTAAGGAGATGGCATGTTACTATCATTTTATCAATGACATTTTTATTGTCTGGGAAAGTTCAGTAGAGAGGTTAAGGGAATTGTTTGATCACATTGGGAATTCCACAAGCTTTTTAAACTTCACCAACAGCTATAACAAGGAAAACACAGTGTTTTTAGACCTCACGATTTCCAAGAAGTACAACTCAGATCTTCTCACCAACAACTTATACCAAAAACCCACAAGGGTGAATCTTCTCTTCCACCCGGCTAGCATGAGCCCCTTTCAGACCAAAAGAAATGTTCTTAGGTTACAGGGACTCTGGATAACCCGAGTGTCCAAGAACCCAAGAGAGTTCATGGCCGACATCATTATACTAGAGAGGGACTTTTTAGAAAGAGGATACAGACGAAACTTCATTTGTTTGATCATTGTCCCCATTACAGAAGACAAAAACAACTCAGGCTACATGGAACTTGGAGAAAGAAGATCAAGGAAACACAAGAAGGACCATGAGGAGCTCTGGATGGTGCTCACATACTCCATGGACTTCCAAAACCCTAGAGGTATTATTAGGGACAACTGGAGTATTACCAGGCACAACCCTGCCATTAGCTCTTTCCTCCCCAACATGCCAAAGTTCAGCATCAGGAGAAACAGGAATCTGAGACATTTCCTGGAGATGGCAAGCAGGGAATGGGACCCACTACCTCAGAATAGACCTGGGACCTACCCTTGTGGAAAACAGAAGTGTGGTCACTGTATGTTGCTGAGCAATGCGGATAAGTTCAATTGGCCAAACATGACAAAATCCTTTTTCTGCAAACACAGAGGGGAATTGTGATAGGGAATGTCTAATTTACAGGGCAGAATGTTCTAAATGTGCCACATTTTATATAGACAAAACAACTTTGAACAAGCTGAAAACAAGGATTGCTCAGCAGCTACATGACATAAAATACCTCCTGCTGCAACAACTCATTGGCAAAACACAACAATAAAACTGGGCATAACTCCTTCTGGTTCCATATCATAGATATGGTTGAAAAGGGAACACTACAAGGCTCCACCAATGACATTCTGGAGAAAAAGGAGATGGAATGGCAGATCCAGCTTAATGCAGACAAACCACCAGGACTTAAAACCATAATCTCTATCAACAGTGTATTGAACCTAAGAAAACTGCATCAGTGTGCTTAGTATGAACAGGCACTACTTTCCTAATGCAAATGTTTTCTGTTTTCTCTAAACCACTGCTGCAATTTATGCTCACTATCTAAAGGTTAATGTTCTGCTTGTTCCATTCTTGGTATATCTTGCACTTACTCCCCTGGGTTTTTTACCCCACTTACATAAGTTTCTGATGATTATTGACATACACTGCAGTAGCTCTAGCATTACCCAAATTCAGATAGGGTTATTCAAGTGGCCTCCTCTGAACATCCTCTGGTCATCTACCGGGCAAAGCATTAAAGGGCATGAGAAGGCACAATACCCGTTTAATAATTTTTAAAAAATGTTTAAGATTCTGACACCAAATAGTCCGGTCCTATTATTCAACCCTGGATAATGTTCCCTGGGTTAATGTTAATATAAGTTTTGATTGTAATTTAGAAACCTTGATGTAATTACTTTTCAAATGAGTGTTAGTTTACCTGCACATTTGATTATTAGATAGGTCTGATGAAGCTTACTTGTGAAAGTGCTGATTATAACACAGCCAGTCTCTCCACTTTGGTTGAGGTGTTTGTGATAATTTTATTCCCATAGGTTCATCTCTATAGAAAATGAATGTAGCACTGTTAACCAATGAGAATACAGATTTTGTATCTGGATCTGCATAAATGAATGTAACTCTGTCAACCAATGAAAACAGAGTTTTTAAATCCATATTTGCATATTCCTAATGCGCTGATGCTGTACAAAGTATAAATTTCCTGACTGTCTGTAAAGTAGTTGTTACAGTACAACTGAAATAAAACGAAAGAGGTTTTTGCCACAGCGCTCTACTGCCTATGTTGAACGTTTCTCAAAAATAAAGCTTTTGAAAACCAAAAGGAAGACTTTACTGGTTTTATTTAACTTTTGAAATAGGAAAATAGGAGATTGTACATCAAGGACTGGGTTTATTCTCATAAATTGACTTGGAAGCTTGTTTGGCCTGATTGGGTTCATCAGCTGGAATTCAATCTTTGTATGTGTATTTTATGAGTGACAGGGCAACCAATGGCAATGCATTAATGATGATTGACAGGACAACTAAAGGCAATGCATTAATGATGATTGACAGGACAACTAAAGGCAATGCATTAATGATGATTGACAGGACAACTAAAGGCAATGCATTAATGATGATTGACAGGACAACTAAAGGCAATGCATTAATGATGATTGACAGGACAACTAAAGGCAATGCATTAATGATGATTGACAGGACAACTAATGGCAATGCATTAATGATGATTGACAGGACAACTAAAGGCAATGCATTAATGATGATTGACAGGACAACTAAAGGCAATGCATTAATGATGATTGACAGGACAACTAAAGGCAATGCATTAATGATGATTGACAGGACAACTAATGGCAATGCATTAATGATGATTGACAGGACAACTAAAAGCAATGCATTAATGATGATTGACAGGACAACTAAAGGCAATGCATTAATGATGATTGACAGGACAACTAAAGGCAATGCATTAATGATGATTGACAGGACAACTAAAGGCAATGCATTAATGATGATTGACAGGACAACTAAAAGCAATGCATTAATGATGATTGACAGGACAACTAAAGGCAATGCATTAATGATGATTGACAGGACAACTAAAGGCAATGCATTAATGATGATTGACAGGACAACTAAAGGCAATGCATTAATGATTGACAGGACAACTAAAGGCAATGCATTAATGATGATTCACAGGACAACTAAAGGCAATGCATTAATGATGATTGACAGGACAACTAAAGACAATGCATTAATGATGATTGACAGGACAACTAAAGGCAATGTATTAATGATGAAAATAAAGCCAAGTCAAGAGTCGTAGGCGGCTAGAGAATCTCTCTTGCTATCCACTCAAGAATACAGGAACAGATTGTAAGCATAAAATACACAGTTTATTTATAAAGCAATGTTAGTGCTGGTTCACCTAGTAAGGCTTCTTCAGACTCAGATGTTACACTCAATTAAGACACAATTAAATAGCAAAAAAGGCGGGAAATCAAATGCCATCATAATAAATCCCATCATAATAAAAGCCATCATTAGACTAAAAGCCATCATTAGAATAAAAATAAAAATAATCATTAAAAAAGCAGTATAAAAGTCACAAGAAAAGCAATGCATTAGTGCTGAGTGACAGGGAAACTAAACGCAATGCTTTAGTGCTGAGTGACAGGAGGACTAAAGGCAATTCATTAGTGCTGAGTGAAAGGATGACTAAAGGCAATGCATTAGTGCTGAGTGACAGGAAAACTAAAGGCAATGCATTAGTGCTGAGTGAAAGGATGACTAAAGGCAATGCATTAGTGCTGAGTGACAGGAAAACTAAAGGCAATGCATTAGTGCTGAGTGACAGGATGACTAAAGGCAATGCATTAGTGCTGAGTGACAGGAAAACTAAAGGCAATGCATTACTGCTGAGTGACAGGATGACTAAAGGCAATGCATTACTGCTGAGTGACAGGATGACTAAGAAGCAATACATTAGTGCTAAGTGACAGGAAAACTAAAGGCAATGCATTAGTGCTGAGTGACAGGATGACTAAAAGCAATGCATTAGTGATGTGTGACAGGGAAACTAAAGGCAATGCTTTAGTGCTGAGTGACAGGAGGACTAAAGGCAATGCATTAGTTCTGAGTGACAGGATGACTAAAGGTAATGCATTAGTGCTGAGTGACAGGATGACTAAAAGCAATGCATTAGTGCTGAGTGACAGGACGACTAAAGGTAATGCATTAGTGCTGAGTGACAGGAGGACTAAAGGCAATGCATTAGTTCTGAGTGACCAGATGACTAAAAGCAATGCATCAGTGCTGAGTGACAGGAAAACTAAAGACAATGAATTAGTGCTGAGTGACAGGATGACTAAAGGCAATGCTTTAGTGCTGAGGGACAGGATGATGGAAAGCGATGCATTAGTGCTGAGTGACAGGAAAACTAAAGGCAATGCATTAGTGCTGAGTGACAGGATGACTAAAGGCAATGCATTAGTGCTGAGTAAGAGGATGACTAAAGGCAATGCATTAGTGCCAAGTGACAGGATGACTAAAAGCAATGCATTAATGGTGACTGACAGATGACTGAAGGTAAGGCATTAGTGCTGAGTGAAAGGAAGACTAAGAGAAATGCATTAGTGCTGAGTGACAGGATGACTAAAAGCAATGCATTAGTGCTGAGTGACAGGAAAACTAAAGGCAATGTATTAGTGCTGAGTGACAAGAAAACTAAAGACAATACATTACTGCTGACTGACAGGATGACTAAAAGGAATGCATTAGTGCTGAGTGACAGAAAAACTAAAGCAATGCATTAGTGCTGTGATAGGATGACTAAAGGCAATGCATTAGTGCTAAGTACATGATGAACAAAAGCAATGCATTAGTGCTGATTGACCAGATGACTAAAAGCAAGGCATTAGTGCTGAGTGACAGGATGACTGAAAGCAATGCATTAGTGCTGAGTGACAGGATGACTAAAGGCAATGCATTAGTGCTCAGTGACAGGATAAATAAAAGCAATGCATTACTGCTGAGAGACAGGACGACTGAAAGCAATGCATTAGTGCTGAGTGATAGGACAACTAAAAGCAATGCATTAGTGCTCAGTGTCCGAGCAACTAAAGGCAATGCATTAGTGCTGAGTGACAGGATGACTAAAAGTAATGCATTTATGCTGATTTACGGGACAAATAAAGGCAATGCATTAGTGCTGAGTGAAAGGATGCCTAAAGGCAATGCATTATTGCAGAGTGACAGGATGACTAAAATCAATGCATTAGTGCTGAGTGACAGGATGCCTAAAGGCAATGCATTAGTGCTGAGTAACATGGCAACTAAAGGCAATCCATTAGTGCTGAGTGAATGGATGACTATAAGCAATGCATTAGTGCTGAGTGACTGGACAACTAATGGCAATGCATTAGTGCTGAGTGACAGGATGACTAAAGACAATGCATTAGTGCTGAGTGATAGGATGGCTAAAAGCAATGCATTAGTGCTGAGTTACAGGGCAACTAAAGGTAATGAATTTGTGCTGAGTGACAGGGCAACTTAAGGCAATGCATTAGCGCTGAGTAACAGGACAACTAAAGGTAATGCATTAGTGCTAAGTGACAGGATGACTAAAAGCAATACATTAGTGCTGAGTGACAGGATGACTGAAAGCAATGCATTAGTGCTGAGTGACAGGGAAACTAAAGGCAATACTTTAGTGCTGAGTGACAGGAGGACTAAAGGCAATTCATTAGTGCTGAGTGAAAGGACGACTAAAGGCAATGCATTAGTGCTGACAGGAAAACTAAAGGCAATGCAATAGTGCTGAGTGAAAGGATGACTAAAGGCAATGCATTAGTGCTGAGTGACAGGAAAACTAAAGGCAATGCATTAGTGCTGAGTGACAGGATGACGAAAAGCAATGCATTAGTGCTGAGTGACAGGGAAACTAAAGGCAATGCTTTAGTGCTGAGTGACAGGAGGACTAAAGGCAATGCATTAGTGCTGCGTGACAGGACGACTAAAGGCAATGCATTAGTGCTGAGTGACAGGAAAACTAAAGGCAATGCATTACTGCTGAGTGACAGGATGACTAAAGGCAATGCATTACTGCTGAGTGACAGGATGACTAAAAGCAGTACATTAGTGATGCATGACAGGGAAACTAAAGGTAATGCTATAGTACTGAGTGACAGGAGGACTAAAGGCAATGCATTCGTTCTGAGTGACAGGATGACTAAAGGTAATGCATTAGTGCTGAGTGACAGGATGACTAAAAGCAATGCATTAGTGCTCAGTGACAGGACGACTAAAGGTAATGCATTAGTGCTGAGTGACAGGAGGACTAAAGGCAATGCATTAGTTCTGAGTGACAGGATGACTAAAAGCAATGCATCAGTGCTGAGTGACAGGAAAACTAAAGGCAATGCATTAGTGCTGAGTGACAGGATGACTAAAGGCAATGCATTAGTGCTGAGGGACAGGATGATGAAAAGCAATGCATTAGTGCTGAGTGACAGGAAAACTAAAGGCAATGCATTAGTGCTGAGTAACAGGATGACTAAACGCAATGCATTAGTGCTGAGTAAGAGGACGACTAAAGGCAATGCATTAGTGCTGAGTGACAGGACAACTAAAAGCAATCCATTAGTGCTGAGTGACAGGATGACTAAAAGCAATGCATTAGTGCTGAGTGACAGGAAAACTAAAGGCAATGGATTAGTGCTGAGTGACATGATGACTAAAGGCAATGCATTAGTGATGAATGACAGGATGTCTAAAAGCAATGCATTAGTGCTGAGTGATAGGAAAACTAAAGGCACTGCATTAGCGCTGTGACAGGCTGACAAAAAGCAAGGCATTAATGCTGATTTATGGGACAACTAAAGGCAATGCATTAGTGCTGAGTGACAGGATGACTAACAGAAATGCATTAGTGCTGAATTACAGGGCGTCTAAAGGCAATGCATTAATGCTGAGTGAAAGGATGGTTAAAACAATGCATTAGTGCTGAGTGACAGGAAAACTAAAGGCAATGCATTAAAGCTAAGCGCCATCTCTAAATGCAGTACATTCATGTAGCGAATGTTCATAGGTTCATAGGCTGGTACTAGACTATCGGCCCTCGGGCCTATACAAGCCTAGCCAAAACAATTCCCTGGCTATTTCTTCCCACACTATTTACTTCCCTGGACCCCTATGTTGTCTGTAGTCAGTACAATAGCTTTAGAAACAGCTAGGTTCTGAAGTCAATACATTAGTGTGAGAAAGTCACTGCCTAAATGTGATGTTTTATTTCTCCAGGCAGTCAAGATCCAATGTGTCATTGCATTAGTACTGAGGGAGTCACTGTCTAAAGGTGATACATTAGTGTTGAAAGTGTCATGTCTAAAGACAATGCATTAGTGTCAAGACAGAGAAAATATCTAAATGTAGAGTGTAGCAAAAGCCACTATCTAAAGTCACTGCATTTGTGTTGAGATGGCCAATATCTAAGCAAAATGCATTAATGTCAAGACAGGCAATATCTAAAGTCAGTATACTGATTTTGAGACAACCAATATCAAAAGTCTGATTAGTGAGAACAAACATCTGCAAGGGATATATTTAGTGTTGAGACTGATAGTCAGTGCTTAGAGTTGTATTACTATAATGAATTAATGTCAAGACAGACAATATCCATAGGTGCCGGAAGCTGTTGAAGACTGGGGGGGGGGGTGAGAGGGGCACTTAGTGATCTAAAAAGGGGAATTTTTTATAACTATTTAGTACCACAACATAGGTTCACTTGGAGGACATTTTAAGCTTAGCCAAGTCCCTTTTGGTGCTTGAATTAACATTTTCTGATTGGTCTTACCTATCCCATGGCTGATAATTGTATGTTAGCCCTATTAAGAATAACTGTGATCATACCATATAGATAATTTGAGGGGACCCATGTCAGGGATGCAGAATTTAGGAACTGCCTCTATCCATTAGTGGCATGAGAGGCAATCCTGGTGTACATTTTCTATTTCCCATCCTTAGATCCGAGTTGCATTTGAATATGGAAGGATGAGCTTTCTTTTATTTTTATGGATAGTCTGTCCTGGAACAGTGATATATATATCCATCTGTCCACAACATTCAGTTTAGAATCCTGGACTGAGTATTTCTGATGCAATTTGACTTGCTGATGTTCAGTAGGTCCATCTGTATTAGGTCGGAGAATGCCTTGTATGCCAGACATGTCACCTCTAAGCACTCTGTAGGATACTGAGTATAGTAATAAATCTTTGAGGTGGTCCATGCAAGACCTATTTTTTAGGACTTGTATCTTTTTAGTAAGGTATCGCTGAAGGTATTCCAATTGTTGCATGGAGCTGGACAGATACATGGAAAAGAGGGCATTATACAAAATGATTGATCTAATGAGAGCTTTGTAAAGGGGGACAACAACATCTCTAGATCTAGTCACAATCAATTTATTTATAAGCTGTGAAACATAGAAAGGCTTTCTTATGACTCTGGGCACATGTTGGTCAAACATTATGTCAGTGTACACAGAAGTTCCCAAATGCCAATCAATTGGGTTAGTTCTCAGAGGGCATTGTCATGATTTTGACACCAGTTATTTGGGACAAACCTTCCTGCATGATGGTTAAATCATTGGGGATTCAATAACTGCTCCTAGCTTACAGTCATCTCAAACTTAGCTGGCCAAAGCCCTTTGGTATTTCCTTTTACTTTTGAGATGGATATGCCAAACAAAAAAAGTCTCAGCACCGAACCCTGGGGACTCCATTTGTGACTGGTCTCTTCCCCTATTTTGATCTCCTGCATCCTGTAAGTTGGCAATCCAGCTAGTGATGCAAGTGTTTGTTCCTACATTATTCATCTTTGTACTACACCTCAGTAGGGGATTGTGTCAAAAGGCTTTGCCAGGTCAAGGTAATGTGGTGTGAACTGGTTTACCTTCATCCATTGCTTTGGTAACAAGAGTAAAGCTTAAAATTTGCCCATAATTTTGAGCCTCACACACTTTCCTCTGGGTTGTTTTTAAACACATTTTTAGGTCCATGCATAAGTGTATGTGTTCTTTGATTCACCTTCCTGACTGTATTAAATTATATTCCTTGTATAAAATAGCACCAGTTGTTAGAATGTGTTTTAAATTTGTAGTTTTGAACAGTCTACTAGTAAGCAATGAAAAAAAAATGTATGAAACAATGACAAAACTACCCATTTCAGAAAATTTTAACCATAAAAGGCCACTGAAACTTCTGTCATTAAAATCCACCACCTATATCAATAAATATGAAAAATGTCTGCAGAAATCAGTCATCTAAATAATTCCACATTAAAGGGATCTCTAACTAATGAAGAGGTTGCTGTTAGGAAACAATTTAATATTTCATTGCTTCATCTACAAATAAAGTGGCTGTTACCCTTGAAGAATAAATTGCCGAGGTTACATTAAAAAACGATAAGCTAATAATATCGCAATAGGGAATGGATGGCAAATTGATAACAGGTTCATAGTTACTAGGTAACTCCTCCAAAGGAGGACATTCACTCCCTTTAAAGTACAACACAGTACAGTATAAGCGATCCAGCTGCATACTCTGGGCGTAGAACCCACAGCCGTCTGGATCAAATGTAAGGCTACTACTTGTTGTGCTACTAACGATGAGAACAAACTTGGAATAAGCAGCACTAAACTTTGCTTCCTCTGAAGCTCTCAGCTCCTTGTACATTTTATTTATTTATTTATTTAACATTTGTTTACCAGGAAAGTCCAACTTGGAACAAAGCCAATTTACAACAGAGGCCCAGGGAGAAAAGCTCCAGACACATGTCTTTGTAACATGGGAGGAAACCAGAGCACCCAGAGAAAACCCACACAAATACGGGGGGACATAGACCAGGGAACCTCTTGCTGTGAAGCAATAGCACTACCACTGCACCATCCACCTGACACAACTAACGCTCTCAATTTCACATCAGAAGAAATCTGGAAAATGCCAACATTTATTTGGGGGAGTAAAGGCCCAAAAGCAGGGACACATTTAAATATTGTATTGCTTGTATAATCTTAGAAAGTTGTTAAAATAGTGTTATGTGTTTTGTGTTACCATATGTTTCCAAAAAAAAAATAGGAAGACTGTAACTTAAAGCACTATCCTTATTTAGTGGATTCTGTTCTCACTGATTAATCTAGGTGGTTGAAAACTATGGACTCAGTTCCTTGAATCAGAAGTGGTGGTGTGGGTAGAGAATGCAGGTACCTGTACCTAAGGTACAGGGTTTGACCCTAGGTAATTCTAATTGCCGGGAATACACACACACACACACACACACACACACACACACACACACACACACACACACAAGGCAGCAGTTTCACAGCATAAATACGGACGAGCCAGGCAGCAGTTTCACAATAAATAAATATGGAAGCAATGATGTGAGTGTGAACCTGCACACATCTGTGTTTAAAATGTATGTGTGTGACGCATGCATGGGTCCTAAACAGGTCTTGCAGCTGTAAAAATGGGGGGGGGGGTGCTCACACAACTCGCTCTATGGTTCCAGTGCCTATGACCATATCAATATCAAAGAGATGAAGGCTCTCCCTCAGGTCTTCCATTCTCTTTTAATTTCAAAGACTCTCAAAATCTTTACAGATAATACCACAGTGATATGGTATACCAACAAACAAAGGGGACACGGTCTTACCTTTTGTGCAGACTAGCTCTTCAGGTTTGGAATCTGGCTGTCCAGTAAAAGGTAACCCTTTGGGCTGTTTATATTCATTCAGAACAGGATCCCTTCACCTTTGCAGTGTTCAAATGCAATGCAAATAGCTAACAGCCTTTTCTATTTTACAATTATTTTGTATTTTGATTGTTATTTAATATTTGTATATTGTCACTTTATCTTTACTTATGTTTGCTGTTCCTTTCTTCCTTGGGTCTCCACTGAAAATGGGTTTGTTTGCAAACTCAGTTGGAGTAACCCAGTTAACAAATGTGAAATAACTAAATAAATAATTTTCAGTCCCTCCCTCATCCCCTCTTTTTTACTTTTTCCTTCTAGATGAGCATGGCCTTTTTTGTACTTCCTTCTTTGGACTATTGTTCCTCCTGGGGCTTAACATTTCTGAGGAAAGTACATCCGTATGTTACCTTTATGCCCTACCCATATGTGTGACATACGATGTCTCTATTACAACCTGAAGCTGTGGTATACTGGCCGGATGTCAAGCTGCCCTTGTCAGGGAATCCCTAGTGTAATGAATCCTGCACGATTTTGCACAACTGTATGTTCTTGTGTGCTTGGAGCTCACCACTGCTTTTTATACTCCCTCCACTTGAAGCTCTGACTTTACTCAGTTTGACCTTTGACTCATCTCTGGTTTGGCTCTTCCCAAAATCTCAGGTTTGCTCATCTCTGCCTATTCTATATGAATAAAATGCATTCAAGAAAATGTCTTGTAACAATAAGGGAGTATCTTGGTGTAAAATAAATTCCAGTTGAATGCTTGCATTCTGTTTAACAATTGAATTTTGCAATCTGTTTGCGGTCAGACTGGATCGTAAATTTGGAACTGCAAAAGACCCCTTTAGTGTTGCCACCTGTTGGGATATTGAATTTTAAAGAGAGTACCTGCCAGGTATTTTGCATCATTCTTAGAGCTAACCTATTTCTGAAGTGCATTTCCTAAAATGCTTAGTGTTTGACTTGGATTTCCTATTTGCATTTTAAATTGTTTTGTCAGAATGGTGTTTTCTTTATGCCAACTAGTGTCATGTGTGTTGTGAAATGTTAACGAAGCAGAAAGGACCTTGTTGATACATCTTTGAAGAAAGTACACAAACAGACTGAGCATACTTTTTTATGGACGCAAAATAATGGATTTGTCCTCAAGTTAAACTGTGTTTTTCCAGCTGTAAAATTGCTTACGCTTTTTTATTTCTTGCATAATTAATATTAGAGATAAGAATAAAATGTTATTTCAGGAAAATTGTAAAGCACACGCACGGTGCCGAAACAGTATACGTTCTTCTGCCCTCATTTCCTCAGTATGATTTTCAGAATCTCATGGTTATCTAGTTTTAAAACATACCAGTTGCCAAAACAATATTCCAAATTTCTATTAGTATGTGCTACCTGTTTATATATTTGCTTATCTGTCACATTTAGCACATTCTTTACTGTTTTTCAAAATGTTTCCTACGTGATTATTAATGTCAGATGAAAAGCCAGGTACATTTACTTACTGAAATGGGTTGGGCAGTGGATCAGGTTTTTGCCTTGCCTAAAGGTGGCAGCCCTAGCTCACCTACCCACTTAAAATGTAATGACCTTGTCTAATGTCAGTAAATGAGGCATTCTGAGATGGCACGGCAAAAACTACATACATAAACATGATTATAAAAGATAATTGACATGCATCTAAAAGCCCCAGCACAATTAGTAATGTAAACATTTACACTCTTCCAGTGTGTATTAAGTCACAAAGCATGCACAGAAGCACATAAATTCTAAAAGGCACTTGTAGTTACTTTGGGGAGATATTTGTAGCATTTTATAATCTGATCTACAATAGCTTTATCACGTTCAAAGACTCCACTTGGAACAGCTTGAAATGGAACTGCGAGGGTTAGAAAACAAACTATTCATAATGAAACGGAAAGCAATTTCCATTATTATTTTATTCTGTATCATATGAATTTGGTTGGCTATAGAGAACTCAACAGCAGAACTCGTAACACTTCATCAGTGGACTTCTTGCATAAAACAGGCATCTGAAACTATCTAAAATCTCTCCTTAGGGACTGCATAAAAACATAAATGCAGCTTCCTGCAGAAGCGGTCCTTATAACAATACTTCAGCAGTGGAGGGCATCTGAAACACATATAATCTAAATCTCTCCTTACTGGAATGCAGCAGCACATCCTCACACTGCATAACATAAACGGAGCTTCCTGCATCCAAAACACACACAAAAAATCTAAATCTCTCCTTACCAGAATTCAGCAGCAGACGATGTGGAACAATTTCCACGCACTTTTGTGTTTGAATTTATGTTACCATGCAGCGCACGCATGGGTCTGCCTATCTGTCTTACAGCTGTAAAAGTGGTGGGGGGGTGCTCCCTCCCCCTCGCTCTATGGTTCTGGCACCTATGCCAATATCTAAATGTAATGCATCAGTGTTAAGAAAAATCTGTGTCTAAAAGTGATGTAGTAATGTCAACATAGCCAACTTCTATGAGTTTTCTTTTTCTTTTTTTACATTTTTGCTCTACTCTCCCTCTGTTTACTGAGTCCTATCTGTTTGCTCCACTGACATATTCTTTCCTCAGTGACAAAAGCTTTATGGCCCAACCTTTCCTTTAGGGCTGATGGTCAAGCTAACTCAGGTGGTGCTATCATTTGGGCAGTTATCAGGGATTTCACTTTATGACATATCCCTTCCCCAGGTTTTCCCAGTGAGGCTTTTGGAGTTTGGTTTAGGCATGCAGAAGGCATTGCACAGGACTGCAACCCACTTCCGCAGGTGAAGTAAGATACTGTGTCCCTTAAGGAAAATGCCACCAGTGTCTCTCTAGTCTCTGCCAAGGAGCTCAAACAGAACATGCATTCCTGTGCATGCACCCTTCTTCCTTCCTGAGAGAAATGCATCACCTCAACTCAGTGTGCATGCACCCTTCTTCCATCCTGAGAGAAGTGCATCACATCAGCTCAGTGTGCATGCACCCTTCTTCCCTCCTGAGAGAAGTGTGTCACCTCAGCTCAGTGTGCACGCACTCTTCTTCCATCATGTAAGAAGTGCGTCACCTCAGCTCAGTGGGAGTGCACCCTTCTTCCCTCCTGAGAGAAGTGCATCACCTCAGCTCAGTGTGCGTGCACCCTTCTTCCCTCCTGAGAGAAGTGCATCACCTCAGCTCATCCATTCCTTTCTTGACCCATTCAGATTCTCTTGTACCATGACCACTAACTGATCCTGGGTCATGTAGGCCACAGTCACAGTTTTGTCATACTATGTCTTGCCATGCCACTGTCCTTCAATGTCTAAAAGTGCCACAGGGAATTATTAGTTCACTGGAAAGCCAACAGTGGAGCAGCATGAAAAGGATGCAGGTGTCATCGTGCATATAAATATGTGCACCATTGTCACCAGGCCCTCATTGACATATGTGCAGCATTGTCACCAGGCCCTCAGTGACATATGTAAACCACTGTCACCAGGCCCTCAGTGACATATGTGCAGCATTGTCACCAGGCCCTCAATCACATATGTGCACCATTGTCACCAGGCCCTCAGTGACATATGTGCACCATTGTCACCAGGCCCTCAGTGACATATGTGCACCATTGTCACCAGGCCCTCAGTAACATATGTGCAGCATTGTCACCAGACCCTCAGTGACATATGTGCACCACTGTCACCAGGCCCTCAGTGACATATGTGCAGCATTGTCACCAGGCCCTCAATGACATACGTGCACCATAGTCACCAGGCCCTCAGTGACATATGTGCAGCATTGTCACTAGACCCACAGTGACATATGTGCACCACTGTCACCAGGCCCTCAGTGACATATGTGCAGCATTGTCACCGGGCCCTCAATGACATATGTGCACCATAGTCACCAGGCCCTCAGTGACATATGTGCAGCATTGTCACCAGGCCGTCAATGACATATGTGCACCATTGTCACCAGGCCCTCAGTGACATATGTGCAGCATTGTCACCAGGCCCTCAGTGACATATACATACTGTGATATAGTTTCCCATGAAAATCATAGAAATAACAGCAAAGAGCCAGAATGGAGAAGGAAGGAAGGAGTCCAGGCCATGCCCACAGCCTAATTTAAAAATGACTGCTAACAAGAAGCAGAAAATGTATGAAAGAGAAGGGACTCCACAGTGGGATAAAGAAAATGTATTGCAGAGCTACAGTGCACATAACTATGACCTGAAAAGAGGACATTCCTAGCTAAGTCTCGCTCCTGTCCATGCCAGGAACCAACCTAAACCTCCCTCCATATCTCACTTTATGGAACATCTTTATCACTACAAGTCTTGTGGACTATAAAAGACCTCTTGTGGACCAAAGAGAAGCTTTCAATAGCTTTTTTGTGCATATATTTTATGTATATAGCTCTTAGAGATATAGCTAGTATAACCTCCAGCAGAACAATGACAAACTATCGGCAGTCTATTGTATACACATTTTATGTAATAGTAACTTTTATAAACTAGACCTGAAGAGGTAATTCAACTTCACTCTGTCATTTGCTCTACATAACATATATGTCTGGTCTCTAATGTTCCCTAGAACTAGTGTCAATCTTGTATAAACTTTTTATGCGATTGTCAAAACTTATTGTTTTTCTGTAACTGTTATATATTTAATTTGTACTGTTTTTGTACTTGCTTTGTTTTCAGTACAGTTGGAGCTTTTCTCCTTGGGTCGCCACTGAAAATGGACCATTGGCTCAGTTGGAGTAACCCAGTTAACAAATAAATAAATGCATACATAAAGTATTATACTGGTTTACTGGTGGACAAACAACCTTCCCTGTGTTCACTGAAACAACATTTTTGAGCTGTAATTGGGACAGACTGATAAGGAAACTGGACTTCAGCTTTAGTAGCCATAAGGTGGATGCCTGCAAACAGCATGGCTTTGAACTGTGTTGGGCTGTGATGCTAAACACTGAAAAACATCTAGCTCTGACAATGCCAGAGAGATTGTAAGTGTCTGAGAAAAAGGTACATTGTTTCTGTACTATGCAAGAGGCACATTGTTGAACTGTACTAAAATCAGGAAACTGTTTCATTTTAGTGAGCTGTCTTTCTTATACTTGTGTAAAGACTGAAGTGACTCTGTACTTGCTAATCTAAGGTACTTTGTGATTTTCTTAATTGTATCTGCTGAAGAAAGCCATTTAAGTTAGACTGTGGCATCATACCCCTAAACATATAGATATTTGCCTTATATTTTTGGTGTGATTTTCACAAAATTGTGGTTTTCTAGCAAATCATTGAAGATTGAAGTCAGAAAATAATGACAGCATTTGAGTTTCAGACTTCATACCCTTAAGAAAATTCATGCTAATGCAAAATGTGTTATACTTTCAACTTTCGCAGTTTGTAAGAGCACTATTTAAAAGCTGTCCACGTTTTTGGGCCATTGTCCCCTCATTATCTATGGTTTGTCCAGTTTGTTGCTCTAAGAGGTTGAGAGCTATGAGTGGCATGTAATGAGAAATTATGTTAGTTTCATTAAAATACATGCCCCAAATGTTATCAGAAGGGTGGTGAATGTTACCAGAAGCATACATACCATTTTTGACATTAATTCCTCATGATACATTATAATACGTACATACATTTATAAATACAGAGCCTAGAGAAGCAGAAATCACACATACTATTCATTCAGATAGTTCCTGAACATCGGGTGTGTTTTGCTTATCAGAAAGACTCAGAAAATTACCTTTACAGAAAGCCTTCTGTGCATGTATTTATTTGATTTAAGTGAATTGGTGAGCTAATGGAATAACTCACTTAGACCTAGGTGAAAATGCAGAAACAACAAAGTAAGACAGGAGCTATGAAACATATAACCATTTCATTAAGTCATAAAATAGTGAGAATGAATGAACAAAAATCTGAGGTTGTATCACTTTTCTCCAGCTTATGGTGATCTCAGAGCTGGTATATATAAGTTCATGGGGTGTGGAGTTTCCCACACATCAGGGGGCTGCATGTGGCTTGCCCTCCTGCAAAAACACCTTTAACTGAAAACAATGTTCAACATTTGCTGTTCTCCTGTATTTCTGGATTTTTTTTGTAATTTTGGGGCTTGCAATAATGAGTCCCAGAATTACAGTAGGCAATCCTGAAAGCTTCATGAAGTACAAACTAGAAATGCAAATGCTGTAGGAAAATGTACTATCCATTGACCTGCAAAGAGCCACTACTGATACAAAAATCATTTAGAATACAATACATGTGACTCTTCAAGTTAAACAAAAATGCAGAACACAAAATTATAGCAGAAAAATATTTGGTATAGAAATTTTACTAACGACAAAAAAAATACAGACAAAAACCTGCCCGAGTTAGATGGCTGGGATCCTATATTCAACGGAAACCAAGTAGAAGAAAAAAAAACAATGATCTGAATCCTCTTTTTCAAAAAAAGATTTTTGAAATGTATCTGCAGACATGTTGTGAAGTGTGCGACTCTTGTAGTGAAACATTTCACCAACATAAGAGAGCAATTTAAGGACAATACTTAATGCACGATCTGGTCCACAGGAAAAAAAGAAAGAAAGGACGTTGAAATCAACTGACGTTCTTAAAACAGACTGCTTTACATGGGTCTCCACTAACCAGGAATAAAGATTTCCTTGTTCTATTTATAATTTGTATTAAGTATTTATGGAAGCAGAAAGTTTCATTCAAAATCGTGTAAAACTGAGCAATCAATAACAACAGTAAGACAAACTAATTGCTTGCAAATATTCAGCTGCACGTTCCATCAGTACACAAATACATTCACAGATATATGCACCCACAACTAAATACAGATACACACACAAGCACACACGTGCACATGCATAAACACACAAGCATGCACACACACATACATACACACATGCACAGACACACAATCACACATATATACTCGCTAGCACACATATATAGACACACACGCGTGTGTGCGCACACACACATACACCCCTTTACATGAACATGCTCGCTAGCACACATACACACATACACAAAAACACACATCTACATGTACACATGCACAGAGACACAGATCTACATGTACACACGCACAGAGGCACACACACATAGACACACACACACACACACACACACACACACACACACACACACACACACACACACACACACACACACACACACACACACACACACACACACACCTTTACATACACTTGTATGCAACTGTTTATGCAACTATTAAAGAAAACTTAGGAAATATTCTTTGTCCTAAAATCTCAGGACATTTACCATTTTCCATTTTTTTCAGGACACAACTGCCCAATCAGGGACTGTCCTGTGCAAAGACAGACAGATGGTAACCATAAATGTATGCTCTGCCTGCACAGAACATTACAGCACTCATGTTTTAGTCTAAAAAATATTTTTTAAACTGAAGCAAACTGCTTGCTACAAATGTAGCAGACAGTTGCTACAATTTATACCCTGCTTTCAAAGACTGCTACAGCTCTCAGGTTTTAGTTAAAAAATATATAGATCCCTTTTACTTTTAAACTGTAGCAAACAGTTGCTACAGTTTAGAATACACACAGAGTGCTACAGCACTGATTGGTACTGGCTGATCATGCTCCTGTGTTCCCCAACACTTTGCTCATGGAGCAGTTGCCCCTCTTACTCCATCCTAGCTATGATACTGACTTCTAGTAATTCCATGGTCTGTAAATGTGATCCTCAAAAATACATGTGACTGTTTGGAAATATAACCTAAATCTGTGGATGTGGTACTTTACAGTGTCCCCCCTTCTCTTAAGTACAGGAAGCCTGGTGTTAGTGTTCGTATCTGGGGGTGGTGATACCAGGGAGTACAGGAGGGTCTTACCCCATCTGTAAAGACATTAAAGCTGTAACAGTAGGTTTTGACAATTCACTATTTAATGCTGTGTTCAAAGTAATTTTTTTTAGAATTGCACCATTGACAACATCAAATCTCACAACTCTTTAGCTATGTTAGAAACCTGGGTGGAAACTCCCAGATATGCTCAGAATTAGTCCAAAATGATAAAACAATCACTGAACCCACAGACATTGCCAACATACTGGCAGACAGGTTCAGTGCAAATTTCTCCCCTCCCTCCCCCCCAAAAGGAGAAATATCTATCCCACCAGAGTCTAGCCTCCCAAACATCTCAGATGCCCAGGTGAGAGCTGCTCTCTCTAAAGCAAAAAACACAGCATCAATGGGACCGGACGGTGTTCCCGGCTGTGTGCTACACGAACTCAATGAGGAACTAAACCCACACATAAGGCTGCTGTTTAATCTTAGCCTTACTACAGGATACGTACCCAAAGAATGGCATACGGCAACTGTGGTCCCACTCCACAAAGGCGGTGCTTCTACGGACCCTGGAAATTACCACCCCATAAGCTTGACGAGCCTTGTCTGCAAAGCTATGGAGATGATCATAATGGAACTCATAAATAAAGACATTGGGGACCTACAGACACTGGATCCTACCCAATTTGGCTTTGTCAAGGGCAGATCCTGCCTCTTGAACTTGGTCGAAACAGTCACTAAGGCCATTGATGAGGGTAAGGCAGTTCACACAGCCTACCTTGACCTAGCAAAAGCGTTCGACACAATACCCCACTCGGGCATCATAGAAAAGCTCACCAGCTTAGATGTAAACCCATATGTCACAAGATGGGTTGCAAACTGGCTCAAGGACAGAATACACAGGGTTAGAGTTGCTGGTGCCATGTCAGACTCTAAGCCGGTCACGAGCGGTGTCCCACAGGGCTCAGTCCTGGGCCCATTCTTGTTCAGCATTTATTTTTCTGAAGTGCAGGCAAACATAGGGGGATTGTGGCTGACAAAATTTGCAGATGACTGCAAACTGGGCACCATAATTGACACTCCATCAGACACAGACATCCTCCAGAGAGGTCTCATAGAAATGGATAACTGGTGCCAGAGCCATGGCCTTAAGCTAAATGCCAAAAATTGTATAGTCATACCCTTTGGGAAAAACAAGGTAACCCCTAATTACCACATAGGTGGTAATCCATTAAACACGGAAGAAGTTATCAGGGACCTGGGGACCCAAGTTGACAGTAACCTCTCTTTGACACTCACATTGCCAAAGTGGTTAGGAAGACCTTCTACATTGCCCACCTGATCATGAAGGGATTCACATCCAGATCAGGAGAGGTCATTGTACCCCTGTACTCTTCACTTATCAGACCAATGATTGAGTACAACGCCCCATTCGAATGTACCTTACCCGACACCTGCAGCAGTTGGAAAGACCCCAAAAGTTCCTCACCAAAAGGATAAAGGGGCTCAAACATATGTCATACGATGCCCGACTGAAGAAACTCCAGCTCTATTCAGTCGCATACCGTCTGCTCAGAGGTGATATGTGCCTGACATACAAGGCCATGTCCAACCCGGAATTAATGGACATGCTCCACCTCAAAAAATCCAAATCCACCAGAGCCACGACAGCAAGAGACTTAAACCTCAACACGGATATAAATAGGATGTGCTGGAGGGACAGATTCATCACCCAGAGACTCCCTACACTATGGAACAGAATCCCAGTCCATGTGAGGCAAAGCCCCTCACTGACTCTGTTCAAGAGAAATCTTGACGAGTGGATGGGAGATCGTAGGTTTACCCCGGGAATCATCTCTGTGTCACTGCTGGACAGAGGCACAGCAAACTAATGGGTATAGTATTCTCATCCTAAGGGGTGGTGAAAGCCACACACACTCTGGCTAGGCTTATAAATGCCCTAGGGCAGATAGCCTAGTATGAACCTATGAACCAAATAGGAAGCTGAGAATAAAGCCTGTCCTCCTTTATATGATACAGGAAACAAAAAGCTCTCACTGTTCTACTTGTTTATATTCTGTGCACAACACTGCTTATTTACAACGTATTTATTTTATTTTTAGTTTGCTTTTCGTTCTGTGGGTTTGTCCAGCTGGGTTTAGTCCAAAAAGGAAAAAAAGCTCAGCATTTGAAATAGAGCAGTTTCTACAGTTCTGCACAGTGAAGAGTCTGTGTTAGAATGATAAAACAGTGTAAGAAACTTCTCTGCATGGAAGATTTTCAGTCCATATATTTCTAGTTAATCACTGTATATTAATCAGATCAGACAATAGTAGTAGAAGTAGCGAACGTACACTCGTCAAGTCAAAACAAAACAAAAAATAATAATAGAAAATATATAAATGTACAGTATTACTAAGTATTCGAAAGTAATTCAAGCAAGGCAGGCAGTCTGTTTCCAGTTGAAAATCCTTAGAGATCCAAGTAAAACAAAAATAGAGTAATAATTTCCTCACAAGCTTTCTAAATATATATATATATATATATATATATATATATATATATATATATATATATATATATATATATATATATATATATATATATACTTTTTATCAGGCATGGGAGTGGTTTATTGTGCTGTAAAACAAAGTGTTATTGGTACAATTGTTAAATTCACATCCCTTCCCCCCTCAATGTGACATTTGAGCTGGTCCTGCCCTACTTAGTAGCTGTCATAATAATATATAACCCTTATGTACTTTAAATAAAATTATATAATGATGTGGTACCTCTTATTTAACCAAATTATTAAGTAAATTATTAAGTCTGTGATTTTATCCAAGATAATATACTACATGGCTGGAAATATATCAACCTTAGTTCATTTGGCAATCAAAAATATATATAACTATATATATATAT
The DNA here is from genome assembly GCF_019279795.1 of Protopterus annectens. Lineage (NCBI taxonomy): Eukaryota > Metazoa > Chordata > Ceratodontiformes > Protopteridae > Protopterus > Protopterus annectens. The sequence goes on along the minus strand of NC_056743.1, from coordinate 1,890,429,295 downwards.
ATATATACATTTTGCATGTAAAAATCAGTTTCTATTTTCATAACCTATTGTTAACAAAGATCGCTTTCGTCCTTCTAGACTTCTTCAGGTCTGTGTACAAGAACCCTAAAAACCTATATAATTGTATAATTAGTTAATATTATTAGGCTTAAACCACATCATTATATAATTTTATTTAAAGTACATAAGGGTTAGATATTATCATGACAGCTACTAAGTAGGGCAGGACCAGCTTGAATGTCACACTGATGGGGGAAGGGATGTGAATTTAACGTGTACTAATAACACTTTGTTTTACAGCACAATAAACCACTCCCATGCCTGATAAAAAAGTGTATATATATTTAGAAAGCTTGTGAGGAAATTATTACTCTATTTTTGTTTTACTTGGATCGCTTGTTTGTACACTTAATAAAGGATTTTCGACTGGAAACAGACTGCCTGCCTTGCTTGGATTACTTTCGAATACTTAGTAATGCTGTACAATTATATATTTTCTATTATTACTTTTTGTTTTGTTTTGTTTTGTTTTGACTTAAGACAAGTTTACGTTCACTACTTCTACTACTGTTGTCTGATCTGATTAATATACAGTGATTAGCTAGAAATATATGGACTGAAAATCTTCCACACAGAGAAGTTTCTTATGCTGTTTTGTTTTTGGACCTACTACACTTTAGTGGGTTGTTTTGAGACTTCTGGGATACCACGGAGATTACTTGTTTTTTGTTAGAAAGATAACTATGTGTATGTGTGCCTCATGCACGTCAGTTTACCCTCATCACAGTGAATGTACGTTTCACCCCTGTTCATCTAGTCAAGCACCACTGGGAACACTGCCATTGCCTTCTGAACTAGTTGTAACCCCTGCAGAGACTGATAAATGCTGATACAGGGGTCATTCTAGGGTTTGCCGAAAGTACCCAGTTAACCTCCAAAAAGGTATTACTCTTTGTCACACTGACTGAAGGCAGCCCAGATGGGAGAATGCAAGCAATGGGTGGTGTACAATAAACATTTACCACTGAAGAAGGAAGGGTTACTATAACCTGTAGCTTGGAAAATCAGAAGAAGAAAAGAGGAAAGGAAATAGAAGGGCTGTAAACTAAAATGGCTCCAAGATGGAGACATTTCCCTCTGTCACTAACCTTCACAAGTATAATCACAGGGCACTATGTAAAACATCACTGAAAAAGCTCTTTTGCAGGAATTCTCTACTCCACCTGCATTCCCACAAATGGAATGTTCTGTTTCCTACTCCTTTGGTACATAAATATACTAACTTTGAGATCACTATGCCTCAGGAAGGGAGCACTCCCTGTGAGACAGTGATTTCAGTCTTTAAATACAAACCACGAAGAATCCTGTACTTCTGATCAAACGTTAGACTATCAGTTAATAACATTGAAGACTGCTGGGTGGCACAGTGGTGCAGCACTTAATGTTGTCACTTCGCAGCAAGAGGTTCTCCAGTTCGATTCTCAGCTGAGGTGCCTTCTGTGTGTAGTCTGCATGTCCTCCCCGTGTTTGTGTGTTGTTTTCATCTAGTTACTCCTTTTTCCTCCCACTTTCCAAAGACATGCATTTGGAGCGTTTCTCCCTGGGCCTCTGCTAAAAATAGGCTCTGTCCTTGTCAGACTTTCCTGGTTAACAAATGTTAAATAAATAAATAAGATTGGTATCAAACTAAAATACCTCACATGATTGATAAGATAAATGAAAGCACAGTCACTCGAAAACATACTTTATAAATAGCCTGTAGTACAAAGATGAGGACGTGAGATTTACATCAATGCAAAATTTTTTTCTTCAGATGGTGTGTTGGTTTTACAGTATAGCCTTCAGACAGCAATAATGGATATTTATTTATTTATTTATTTTATTTAACATTTGTTAACCGGGCTAGTCCAGCTGGATATATTTCCATTTTCAGCAGAGGCCCGAGGAGAAAAGCTCCAATTGTAAAACATACCACCACCACACCAAAAGGTTTAAAATAGACAAAAAGGAATTAACTATAAATTCTAGGAAGACAAATATACATACTATACTAGATACATCATACATTTACAGAACATTTTACACCATGTTAGTCTAGGGCAATCCCAAGACACTATTAGAAAAATACCTTTAAAACTTTGGTAAATCTAGTTTATGCAGACAGTTACTTTTCCTAAGGATTATTTGCTAGACATATTATTAGAAAAAAAGGAAGGGAGAGAAAAAAAGGAGGGTATATTAATCAAGAGGCAGGGAATACTACCAACAGGGTACATTGAGAGCTCAGCAGACAAGAATCTAATTGTTGTCAAGTAGTAGAGATTACTTAAGTACCTTCTAATTTAGGGGAGAATATAGGAAAGAGAAGAGGAGAGTGGAAGGCCAAGAGATGACAACGATATCAGTACAGAAGTCAGATTCAAGAACAAATTCAATAAGCAACTGTGAAAAGTGGTATACAGAAAACAATGCAAAGTCAAGAAACATTTGCATATGAAATGTAAATTAAGGGAAATGTGATGTAAATATCCAGCTCAGTGCTAGTAGTGTGTGTCAGCCTGTCTGGCTTTGATCAGGGTGTGAATCTCAGTACGGCCAACTATTTATAAAGGATCAAGCTGGCCCTGGATGCTTTGAATACTACGAGTGCTGACCAATATATCACCAGTGCATTTGAGGAGGAGTGGGTCTACACTTTTTGAACCTACTCCAGTCACCCAAATATGTCTGATGGTTATCAGAGGGATGGTTTTTTGAGTCATACCCGTGGTTCCTAATGTGTTCAAGTAAAAAAATAAAGTGAAATGCCCACAGATCTGATTTAATAACTTTTTCACAAAACACAATTTGCCTTAAGACCATAGAGGGGTTATACACTTCTGCCTGGATATGGGCTTCTAAAATCCACACTCAGACTAGGACTATGCACTGACCACATTCAGAGATTAGCCTTGGGCCCAGCAGCCTTGTCCTCTTTCTTTCCATTCTCTCTCTCTCTGTGAACCACAATGTCTTCCTCTGCCCTTTTATACACACACACACACACACACACACACACACACACACACACACACACACACACACACACACACAGTCACACACAAAAACATAAAAGCACACAGATGCCACTCTCACACACACACACACACACATATCTTTATATAAATATATATATATATATATATATATATATATATATATATATATATATATATATATATATATAGATAGATAGATAGATGATAGATATAGATATATATTTATACAAAATTCCCAGGGAAGACTTGTAGAATTTGCAAATTCCACACAGCTTTCTTTCTGTCACAGTAATATTGCCACACTCTAGAATTATTGGGTTGGAACCTAACACCCATTTTGCCAGTCTTGTACAATAGCCAAATATAAATTATAAAAAATAATGCCTCACTGGAAATGTGTTCAAGTGATCTTGCTTTTGGAGATGAATGCTGCAGCTTGCCAACATACAGTGCAAAATAATACCCTCTCCTTGGGTAATAAATAAATATTAGCTACAAGATCTTAAAAGCAAATAAATACAATTTTAATTAAACAATAAAAGAGTTAAAATAGTACAAGGGCACATAAAATATGCTGAGGTTAATAACGCACAAGGACAGAAGATAATCAGCCGTGGAGACAGGAATACTTAAAGAAGACTCTAACTTATGATAGCTAAATAAGTAAACTGAATCTATTCTCTTATACACATACTGTCCCTAAGGATTCAGAGTAACTAAACATATCATACAAGATACTTACGATAGCTAAATAAGTAAACTGAATCTATTCTCTTATACACATACTGTCCCTAAGGATTCAGAGTAACTAAAAATATCATACAAGATAGATCTGCAAACAACCTACCTGTATACATGTGGTCGCCCAGAACTCCCAATATTGAATTGTAGATATATCTGTTTTAGTGTTGCATTGCTTTCCCACACATAAAAGTTACCTAAACAAGTTTTGTGTGTTCATACGCTTGTGAAAACGTAATAGGATTCCTCAGCTGAATACTAGTAACACCTTTCCTGAATGTAATCAGCAATACTTTTGCAGATGCTTTCAACAGCATTTTTATGATCTTTGGATTCCTTACTCAGGAAATCAAGAAGGTACAGTTTATACTTCAGATACAAATTCTGCAAGTCTCAATACAATAGCTTTCTTCCTGAAAAGAGTGATACATTCAGATTAAACACATTTTACATTTTGGTCTAACTGTTTTATTGTTCTTTGTTTTGGCAGAAAGCAATTACAAATTTGTTTACATATTTTCTTTTCTACATCACATAGAAAACAAGTACAAATACAATTTCCATCAGTGTAAATACATCTTAAAATGCATTTCCATAGCACATATTTTGATACATATTATAGACGCTTACATCTAGGTCAGAAATGTAACAACAGCCTGATGTAAGAAAGAGGGAAAATACGTCCTATTTTAAATATCTTATTTTCCCTGGCACCATATATGCATATTACAGTAGACTCTTTCAAATGGTGAAGGCTGTGTTCTTTATTTCTAACTTATGCTGTTTGTTTTACAGAAAACTGTGGTTTGCAAAGGAAATATGAGAAATCCATCACTGTCTTAAATCGAATTGATGAGGCCTGTGACCCAAAAATTGACTATGGTAAATATCCAAAAACCAGTTAATAGCTTGGTCTGGGGATACCTTTTGGGCTGTTTATTTCAAGATAATTTATAGGAATAATTAAAAGAGTGGACAAAGCCAGTTAAATAAACACTAGTGACAGCTTTGGCAGAAAGCAATTACAACTTCACTTACTATCTGCACATATTTTCTTTTTCTGCATCACATAAAAGAACAAATGAAATGCAGAAGCGGGTTGGGTAACATCATTTTTGATCTGCAGTGATTCTTGTAAATAAGAATTTGTAGGAAGGCATTGCCCTATTAATGTAAGCAAACATTACAATGTGTGCCACACCACTTTTGTTCTCATTCTTAAGAGGTAGCTACCATTTCAGATGATGTGTTACAAAATCATGCAATGTCTTTCTCTGTATCTTAGCAGTTTGCAGTCCAGGAAATGAAACTTCTTACAACCCAGCTTAGAGAAGGCATAGTGAGAATTTAGTGTTGTGAACATTACAAATGGCTCATTCTTCTTGTTTTTTTTTTTTTTTGCTAGTCTATAAAATCAAGCTTCTTAGTCAGAACAATTCTGCAAGCTATGATTACTACAGAATGGAGATTGTGGATATCATCAAAGCAGGTAAGAGCCACAGAACTAGAACAAGATGTAAGATGTCATGCATTTCTGCCACTGTAATATAGCTCCACATTAATGCATATTTCTTTTAGAGCTGGTTCCATGTTGTAGACCCAGAATGGCCCAGTTTTCATTAGTGCCAGCAGCGCAGAAGGTTCCATACTTGTAGTTAATGGTGGAAAGATCAAAAGCTGTGGATTCTATTGCAGTTCAGGTCTGCGTATCTTCATGGTACTTACTGACAGCACAACTTGCATACACTAATTTTTGCTCAACAGCCTTAGAGAAACAACTCTGTTAAATATTTATTTTCTATTTTTGTGCTTATATTCCTACACTGAATTTGATAACTTGCAGTTATTTAAGGCTGTTTTTATGATCTATACATAGGAATCATTGGTAGACACTCTAGTGGTAGCAGGGAGATTTTTATTTGCTTGAGATTACTTAATGGACTGAGACTGTGCTGTTCTGCTAATGGCCAGAGAGCTGTTTGTATTTTTTAAGTTTTCTGACTGTATAAGATCACCACATTCACACAATGCTGCTCATTCCACAATGATGGTCAGTGGTGCCCTGAATAGTAGCAGGGACTTAGAAACCAAAATCTCCATTAAAAACAACCTTAAGTATTTAGCACTTTGCCATTGTGTGACGAGCTCCTGGTCTGCATGCACAGTAACACTGCTCTCCATGTCGTTGTGTGACGAGCCCCTGGTTTGCATGCACAGTAGCACTGCTCTCCATGTCATTGTGTAATGAGCCCCTGGTTTGCATGCACAGTAGCACTGGTCTCCATGTCGTTGTGTGACGAGCCCCTGGTTTGCATGCACAGTAGCACTGCTGTCCATGTTTAGGATATTTAGATTGTTGTTGTTTAGACTTGAATTGTTACTTTAATAGCACTTCAATAAATCATTCTAAAACCCATCGATACCACCATCGCAAGAGTAATTAACATCTGTATCCATGGATTCACACTTTCCAACTATCTCTATAGCCAGCTTAATGGAAATGGGCATCAGATAACAATGTAGCATTTGCCTTTTGTTTACTAACAACCACTTACTGCTCAAACTATCAAATACATTGTGTGAGAGATGTAGTTATACAATGTCACTGGAAACAGTGCATTTACATCCAGTCATTGCAAACACCAGACAGGTTGACAGCAATACACAACACCATACTATACCTAACACACACATTACAGATTAAACGCACAGACCTACAAATGTTAAGGCTCTTAAAAGCAAATTATCTAAACTACAAAAGCCTCTAAAATGCAATCATAGTAACACTTACCTTCAGCAGCTTCAAGAACATTCAACATGGGCAGCACCCACCAGGAAATATGCATTTATAACTCAAGAGTGTCTCAACTCAAAAGCCTATAGGTCATGCAACTACACAGTCCAACATCCCTGTCATTGGACACTTTATAGTGAGACACACTGATACACCACTCACCAGGCTGTACAAGGAGAGGGTCATGGTATATCCTGCACATAGGAGACTCCATAGTGAGACACATTGATGCAGAACTCATCAAGCTGTACAAGGACAGGTCATGGTATAGCCTACACATAGGTGACTCCGACTGTGAGGCACACTGATGCACCACTCACCAGGCCATACAAGAACAGGGCATGGTATGTCCTACACATAGGTAACTCCATAGTGAGACACAATGATGCACCACTCTCCAGGTTCTGTAAGGAGAGAGTCATGGTATATCCTACACATAAGTGACTCCATAGTGAGATACACTGATGCACCACTCACCAGGTTGTGCAAGGACAGGTCATGATATATCCTACACATAAGTGACTCCATAGTGACAGAAACTGATGCACCACTCACCAGGCTGTGTAAGGAGATGGTCATGGTATATCCTACACATATGTGACTCCACAGTGAGACAAACTGATCCACTACTCACCAGGCTGTGCAAGGACAGGCCATGGTATATCCTACTCATAGGTGACTCCATAGTGAGATACAGTGATGCACCACTCACCAGTCTATACAAAGAGAGGGTCATGGTATATCCTACACATAGTTGACTCCATAATAACACACACTGATGAACCACTCACCAGGCTGTGCAAGGAGAGGGTCACCGTATATCCTACACATAGTTAACTCCATAATAACACACACTGATGAACCACTCACCAGGCTGTGCAAGGAGAGGGTCACCGTATATCCTACACATAGGTGACTCCATTATGAGACACACTAATGCACAAATCACCAGGCTGTACAAGGACATGTCATGGTATATCCTACACATAGGTGACTCCATAGTGAGACACTCTGATGCACCACTCATCAAGCTGTACAAGGACAGGGTCATGCTATATCCTACACATGGGTGACTGCATAGTGAGACACACTGATGCACCACTCACTAGGCTGTACAAGGACAGGTCATGGTATATCCTACACATAGGTGACTCCATAGTGGCACACACTGATGCCCTGCTCACCAGGCTGAGAGGGTCATGGTATACCCTATATGTTGGTGACCACATACTGAGGCACATTGATGCAACACTCACCAGGTTGTACAAGGAGAGGGTCATGGTATATCCTAGACACAGGTGACTCCATAGTGAGACACACTGATGCACCACTCACCGGGCTGTACAAGGATAGGTCATGGTATACCCTACTCATAGGTGACTCCATAGTGAGACACACCAATCACCAGATTGTGCAAGGAGAGGATCATCATATACCCTACATGTAGGTGACTCCATAGTGAGACACATTGACACACCACTCACCAGGCTGTACAAGGAGAGAGTCATGGTATATCTTACTCATAGGTGACTCTATACTGAGACACACTGATGCACCACTCACCAGGCTGTGCAAGGAGGGGGTCATTGTATATCCTACACATAAGTGACTCCATAAAGACACACACTGATGCACCAGTCACCAGGCTGTGCAAGAAGAGGGCCATGGTATATCTTACACATAGGTGACTCCATACTGAGACACACTGATGCACCAATCACCAGGCTGTGAAAGAAGAGGGCCATGGTATATCCTACACAAAGTTGACTCCATAGTGCGGCACACTAATGAACCACTCACCAGGTTGTACAAGGAGAGGGTCATGGTATATCCTACTGATAGGTGACTCTATAGTGAGACACACTGAAGCACCACTCACCAGGCTGTACAAGAAGAGGGTCACGGTATATCCTACACATAGGTGTCTCCATAGTGAGACACACTGATGCACCTCTCACCAGGCTGTACAAGGACAGGGTCATGGTATATCCTACACATAGGTGTATCCCTAGTGAGACACACTGATGCACCACTCACCAGGCTGTATAAGGACAGGGTCATGCTATATCCTACACACAGGTGACACCATAGTGAGACACACTGATGCACCACTCACCCATAGTGAGACACATTGACACACCACTCACCAGGCTGTACAAGGAGAGAGTCATGGTATATGACTCTATACTGAGACACACTGATGCACCACTCACCAGGCTGTGCAAGGAGGGGGTCATTGTATATCCTACACATAAAGTGACTCCATACTACACACCATGGTATATCTTACACATAGGTGACTCCATACTGAGACACACTGATGCGGGCCATGGTATATCCTACACAAAAGACCTATAGTAGTGACACACACTGAACCACCACCCAGGGGCAGTGCAAAGAGGAGGATGGTCATGGTATATCCTACTGATAGGTATAGTGAGACACACTGATGCACCTCTCACCAGGCTGTACAAGGTCAGGGTCATGGTATATCCTACACATAGGTGTATCCCTAGTGAGACACACTGATGCACCACTCACCAGGCTGTATAAGGACAGGGTCATGCTATATCCTACACACAGGTGACACCATAGTGAGACACACTGATGCACCACTCACCAGGTTGTGCAAGGAGAGGGTCATGGTATATCCTACACATAGTTGCTTCCATAGTGAGACACACTGAAGCACCACTCACCAGGCTGTACTAGTAGAGGCTTGTTGTATATTCTACACATAGGTGATTCCATAGTGAGACACACTGATGCACCACTCACCAGGCTGTGCAAGGAGATGGTCATGGTATATCCTACATAAAGGTGACTCCATAGTGAGACACACTGATGCACCACTCACCAAGCTGTACAAACACAGGTCATGGTATTTCCTACACATAAGTGACTCCATAGTGAGATACACTGATGCTCCACTCACCAGGCTGTGCAAGGACAGGTCATGGTATATCCTACACATAAGTGACTCCATAGTGACACAAACTGATGCACCACTCACCAGGCTGTGTAAGGAGAGGGTCATGGTATATCCTACACATAAGTGACTCCACAAAGACATACACACTGATGCACCACTCACCAAGCTATACAAGGAGAGGGTCATGGTATATCCTAAGCATAGCTGACTCCATAGTAAGACACACCGATGCACCACTCACCAGGCTGTACAAGGACAGGTCATGGTATATCCTACTCATAAGTGGCTCCATAGTGAGATACAGTGATGCACCACTCACTATACTGTGCAAGGAGAGGGTCACGGTATATCCTATACATAGCTGACTCCATTGTGAGACACACTGAAGCACACTCACCAGGCTGTGCAAGTAGAGGGTCATGGTATATCCTACTCATAGGTGACTCCATAGTGTGATACAGAGATGCACCACTCACCAGGCTGTGCAAGGAGAGGGTTATGATATTTCCTACTCATAAGTGACTCCATAGGGAGACACACTGATGCACTACTCACCAGGCTGTACAAAGACAGGGTCATTGTATATCCTACACATAGGTGATTCCATAGTGAGACACACTGATGCACCACTCACTAGGCTATACAAGGACAGGTCATGGTATATCCTACACATAGGTGACTCCATAGTGGAAAACCCTGATGCACCACTCACCAGGCTGTGCAAGGAGAGGGTCATGTTATACCCTATATGTAGGTGACTCCATATTGAGGCACACTGATGCAACTCTCACCAGGTTGTATAAGGAGAGGGTCATGGTATATCCTACACACAGGTGACTCCATAGTGAGACACACTGATGCGCCACTCATCAGCTGTACAAGGAGAGAGTCATGTTTTATCTCACTCATAGCTGACTCCATAGTGACACACACTGATGCACCACTCACCAGGCTGTACAAGGAGACGGTCATGGTACGTCCTTCACATAGGTGAGTCCATAGGTAGACACACTGATGCACCACTCACCAGGCTGTGCAAGAAGAGGGTCATGGTACATCCTACTCACAGGTGACTCAATAGTGACACACACTGATGCACCACTCACCAGGCAGTGCAAG
>NC_056743.1:1890393671-1890413671 GCF_019279795.1 Protopterus annectens | reverse complement strand
TTGGAAAAACTCACTCTACCTCCTTTTGAGCCAGCTGCAAGTGCAGAGTTAAAATTCCTTTCTTGGAAAACAGCTTTCCTTTTAGCAATAACTTCAGCAACCAGGGTATCTGAATTACAGGCCCTTATGGCAGTGGAGCCTTTCATCATCTTTCATGTGGTCAGGGTGTCCCTCACGACCAATCCCTCCTTCATGCCCAAGGTAGTATCCAGTGTGGCTCTTAATCAGTCCATTAATTTGCCAACCTTCTTTTATAATCCACAGAACAAAGGGGAACGGATACTGCACTCCTTAGATGTGCACAGACAACTTAGATTTTACTTGTACAGGACTGAACCTCAAAGGAAATCTGAACAACTGCTGGTGGCATTTGCTGCAGGGGCAGAGGGGAAGGCCATTTCAAACTAAACCATTTCTAAATGGATAGGCCATTCATTCATTTCTGCTATAAGCACCATGGAAAACCTATTCCACAGGGATAAGACCACACTCAACCAGGGCTGCATCTATCTCTACAGCCTTTCTCAGAGGTGTCCCTACCAGGGACATCCTAGAAGCTGCCTCCTAGAGTTCTGTACATACTTTCACCAAGCATCATCTGCCTACTTTCTCTAAATCCAGAGCTGGTTTTGCCACTGCAGTCTTGCAGGGCCTTATAGCTGTTCCTAATGCTATCTAAATTCCTCCTCCCGTCCTTAGCTTTGGGAATCTACCCAAATGTGATGACTGCAACAGTGAAACATGAAGAACATAGTACAGTTGTGTACACTTACCATAAATGTAGATGTTTGAGTGTATTCACTGTTGCAGTCCTGGTTACCCTCCCTTCAGCCCCCTGACTTCTTTAGGCTATACCTCTATTCTCCTTCACTATGCTTAAAAAGCTTTTTGGTGTATTTGCTTTTTGTTTGAGGTATAACCTTGCATATATATATTTAATTGCTTCCCATTAGGGGGGCACCTGACATCTGGGGCAAGAAAAACTGATGTAATGGCATTGGCTGCATGCTTTATATCCCTGACGACCTGACGTCATGGAAGAAGGGACAGCAACTGACACAGAACCCAAGACTTTGTTAATCAGGCCGACTGAGGGCTACTGCAAGCAGATAACCCAAATGTGATGACTGCAACAGTGAATACACTCGAAGATCTACATTTATGGTAAGTGTACACAACTGTACTTTCTTGGGTTAATGAAAATCAAAGACTAGGTATTCATTAAGTAATTAAAGACAGCTAAGAATACTGTTATTAACTCATAGAGTTAGTTACAGATACAATATTTACATGGGGTTACATACCAAAACACATTAGAGTTAAACAAAGTAAAGGTCAGGATAGTGCCACAGGTAAGCTAAAATAACTATTTTAGTCGCATTGTCAAGGAGAGTTAGTCAGGTTTGCTACACTGACATAGCCAGTTTAGTGTCAAATGTTGTTTAAGTCTAGTCTTGAATTGACTCAGGGAGTTGAGTAAAGTAATTTCGGTTGAGAGAGAGTTCCAGGATCTGCTTACAGAGTTTGCGAAGAGAGAGTCACTGGCAGAGTTATTAGTTTTGATAGTCTGGACTAGTAGTTTATTAGAGGATCGAAGTGGCCAGTGATTGTGGTAGGGGGTGATAATGTTTTTAAGAGCAGGAGTATTGTCTGGATTGTAAAGGATCTTATGGGCAGTAATCATAAGGTTATACTGGATCAAGCTGGGTAATTCTAGTCACCCAAGCTGGTTTAGGTTAATACAATGGTGAGTCCTATAAAGCCGGCCGGTGGCAAATCTGGCAATATGGTTATAGCAGATGGAGAGTTTGTTAAGGACAGATTTGTTTAGATTGGAGAGTATCGGGGATGCATACAGAAGAGTTGAAAGTAGGCGAGACTGAGCTATGGCAGATCTAGCAGGAGGGGTTCAGAAGGCTTTTACCCTGTAAAGTGAGCCTAGTTTTTTATTGATGGTCTTTATAGATTGATTAACATGTAGGTTGAATTTGAGATTATTATCGATTAAAACACCTAGCAGTTTTGTAGAGGAGGCTGGGGAGATTATTGTGCCATTTAATGGTAAAAGTGAATGCAGTAGACCTGTGTGAAAAATCTGCCATGTTGTCCTTCTGTTATACTAGAATGCACAACTGTTTCCTCTTGAGTTTTACTCCTACTCTTCCTGAGAGGTTATTTTAGGTTTTTGATGACTGTGTCAGTATATTAATTCATCTACATGTTTTTCTTCTCATTCCATGAGCTACATTAGAAGTTTTGTTTCATTATTCCCTTTCCTTTCCCCCACCTCTGGGACAGCCTTTAGCAAACTTTCTCTGTTGATCTAGAATTCATTGCCTCCAAAAATAAGGGACATCCCTACCCCATCCCACCATGTAAAATAACACTTTAACTTTTCATTCACTTGTCTCGGTGCAAATATTTCTTCTTCTCAGGCACCTCCCATGTGGTTCCTTGATTCATGTTTACTCTCGTCTCATCCCATCCCATGTGCTTCCTTGATTCATGTTTACTCTCGTCTCATCCCATCCCATGTGGTTCCTTGATTCATGTTTACTCTCATCTCATCCCATCCCATGTGCTTCCTTGATTCATGTTTACTCTCGTCTCATCCTATGTGCTTCCTTGATTCATGTTTACTCTCGTCTCATCCCATCCCATGTGCTTCCTTGATTCATGTTTACTCTCGTCTCATCCCATCCCATGTGGTTCCTTGATTCATGTTTACTCTTGTCTCATCCCATCCCATGTGCTTCCTTGATTCATGTTTACTCTCGTCTCATCCTATGTGCTTCCTTGATTCATGTTTACTCTCGTCTCATCCCATCCCATGTGCTTCCTTGATTCATGTTTACTCTCGTCTCATCCCATCCCATGTGCTTCCTTGATTCATGTTTACTCTCGTCTCATCCCATGTGCTTCCTTGATTCATGTTTACTCTCGTCTCATCCCATCCCATATGCTTCCTTGATTCATGTTTACTCTCGTCTCATCCCATGTGCTTCCTTGATTCATGTTTACTCTCATCTCATCCCATCCCATGTGCTTCCTTGATTCATGTTTACTCTCATCATATTGATTATCTGCTTCTGACTGTATTACTAAACAACTTCACTAATTGCTGTTTGTCTGTATGCCTTATTTAATGTAAGTCACTTATAGTTTTTAATACATACCATGTTTCTTATTGAGTATAACTATTTTGATACTTACAATGTATTATTGTCTTCTGCCTTAGTGTACATTTCCTAGGTTGTAGCTAGAAAAGACCTTTGGACAAGGCCATCTACTCCTTTAAACATGATACAATAAAATGAAAATAAAGTTCCAACTTTTAATAATGCATTCAATTGTCATAGCATTACTTTTTTAAAAATATGTAGAAATATAACTACATATAATGAACACCTACTGATTGATATAATAGTCTGTCAACAAAGTGCTGCATGTCTTTCTCCAATATTTCACAGGAACAGAAAGAGACAATGGGAAGTACTTCTGTTGGCGAGAGGGAAAAGTTATAGATTTCCATTTGAATTACCTCACCCACAATGGATAACTACTATCTTAACTGATTATTGATTGATTAAAAAGAAGAAGTGCATTGTCATCCCCTTTGGGAAAAATACCATACCCATTAACTACCACATAGGTGGTAGCCTACTAAACACCACAAGTATGATAAGATACCTTGGGACACAGGTGGATAGTCATCTCTTCTTTGATAATCACGTCACCACAGTAGCTAGGAAATCCTTCTACATGGCACACCTCATCGCAATTGGGTTCTCCTCCAGAAAAAGACAGGTCATTGTTCCTCTCTACTCGTCCCTTATTAGACTCATCATAGAGTGCAACTCCCTGTTTGGCATGTACCTCGCAAGACATCTGCAACAGCTGGAAAGGCCACAGAAATACCTCACTAATAGGATTGCTGGCCTCAAACAGATGCCATATGCTGACTGTTTCAAAAAACTCCAGCTCTATTCCATCGCATATTGCCTACTCTGAGGCGACTTCTGCCTAAAGTACAAAGCCATGTCTAACCCAGACCTGATGGACATGCTACACCTAAAGAAATCCCAATCTCTCCAAGCCACACACTCCAGGGACCTAAACGTTGTCACCACAATAAACAGAACATGCTGGAGAGATAGATTCCTGTCCCAGAGACTTCCCCTGCTCTGGAATAGGCTGCCCATGCATGTCAAGCAAACCTCCTCATTAGCCCTCTTTAAGAAAAATCTTGAGAATTGGATGGGTAATAGGAAATTCACCCCGGGAATCACTGCTGTGGCTCTGCTCGACAGGGACACAGGACAATAATTTTCTTGGGTGGCGAAAGCCAGGGAACCTCTTTTGGCTAGGCCTGTATAGGTCCTAGGGCTGATAGCCTAGTACTTACCTATGAACTGATGAACACTGAAGGCTCTGTGAAACCCATGTGCACACTTTCAAGCCAATACAAAAGTACAAAAGATAATGGCTTCCTAAAAAATATTTTGGAAAAAGGTTATTATGGTGATAGACCTTTAAATACTACCAAACCAAATGGTATGCATCCTTACACTTACTACACTTGGTCCAGTTTTATTAATATTGACCCAATACTGCATCTCCTACATATGGATAAGAGAATGGATGCCAGGTATCATTATACCTGCAATACTACAGTGGTAGTTTATTTGGCCACATATATAAGCTATAATGGCTTCTATGTGGGTAAAACCACTCAGAAGCTTTTGCCGTATACAGTATTTATGACCATTGCAATGTAACTGAAAGCACTGACAGAAACAGTACAAATTTTAGTCACAGAATCACTTGCCAGAACCTTAAAATGTTTTTATTTTTTTTTTCTGGTTCTTTGTGAAAGTCCTAGAGGAGATATTGATTCTCTATTAGAGCTTAAACAACTTAGATGGCAGTTACAAACAGTAAATGACAAATGTCCACGGATGAATGATTGCTTTCATATTAAATATTATCTCAAATTTTTACCAACAAGATAATTATTTCATTATAGGCATGTGATTTATAGGCATGTGATTATAGGCATGTAGCCCAGGCCGGTATGACCCTGACCTTGAGTAGCATCTTACCCTCACCAAGAATGATGCCACAATATGAAGACAAGATGATCAATTTCAACAATTGGCTTAAGTATTGGTGTCATTCAAAGGGGATCCAATGCCTGTCAGCCTGGGATGACATGCTCGACAAGCCACGATGCTTCACTAGGGACGGCTTGCACCTGTCACCCCTGGGCTTTCGGATATTGGCAAAGGCTCTTGCCACCCCCATAGTGCCTTTTTTAGGCAAGGCTCAAAAGACAAACCCACCTCCATAGGTATCACAAGGGATAAGAAACTAAGAGCAATGCTACTCAACGCCAGAAGTCTAAACCTCAAGATGCACACACTCTAAACTCTCCTTAGCATGGAGAACATCGATATCTGTGCAATAACAGAAACCTGGTTCAAGGCTCCCGAGAGCACCCCAGCACTACCAAGTTATACCTCATACCATGCTTTTCAGCCCCAAAACTTGGACCGAACCACAAAAGGAGGGGGAGTATCAATATTTGTCAAAGATACACACACCTCCAGGTTGGTGGCACAGCACAAAGCATCAGAGACTATTCATGTGCAACTAACAGTGGATAAAACTGCCTTCCAGTTTATAGCCTGCTACAGACCACCATCCCAAACCCAGGAACCCAACTCTGCCTTCCTGAGAACACTGGAAAATATGAAGGTCTCTCCAAACACCATTATATTGGGTGACTTCAACTACCCAAACATAGACTGGGAGCATTACTCTAGCTCCAACACCCTAGCCCAAAGGTTCCTAGAATTTATAAACTCAAATGCTATGGAACAACTTGTTACCACTCCCACAAGAGGGGAAAACATACTGGACCTGATCATCACCAACATGGGGACTCTATTCTCCAGACCAGAAGTGTATCCCTCACTGGTAAGATCAGACCATAAACTAATCTCACTGGATATTCACATCCCGACCCCACCCGATGCCCAGAAAACCACAGTGAAAAACTTCTCTAAAGCAAATTTCACACTCCTCAAAACCAAGGTGGAATCCTTCAAAGCCCCCGGGTCTGTGGAAAATACTGCCCAGACCGCAGAATCCTTTATAAACGCATTCTATGAACACCTTCAGGAATGCATGGATCATGCAATCCCGAATAAAACCAAGACCCAATCCTCCAAAGGCAGACGTCATGTCTGGTGGACCTCAGCCATAAACTAACTATACAATAGAAGGAGGAAGCTACTACATGATAGAGCAAAATCCCAAAAAGGGAAGGCATCTCTGATCAGTATTAGCAAAAAACTACAGGCACTCATAAAATCGTCTAAGGCCAGCTTAGAGAGAAAAATTGCACAGGACACTAAGGATAATCACAAGGCTTTCTTTAGTTATGTCAGGAACGTGGGTGGAATTCCCAGATATGCTCAGAATTAGTCCAAAATGACAAAAAATACACCGAACCCACAGACATTGCCAACATCCTAGCTGACAGGTTCAGTGCAAACTCCCCCCCCCCTTACCACCAAAAGGGCAAATATCTATCCCAGCAGTGTGCTGCCCCCCTGACATCTCAGATGCTCAGGTAAGAGCCGCCCTCTCCAAAGCAAATAACACAGCATCAATGGAACCAGATGGTGTCCTGGGACGCATCCTACATGAACTCCAAGAAGAGCTAAACCCAAATATAAAACTACTGTTCCATCTCAACCTTACTACAGGATATGTACCCAAAGAGTGGCGTACAGCAACAGTGGTCCCTCTCCACAAAGGTGGTGCCTCAACAGATCCTGGAAACTATTGCCCCATAAGCCTGACTAGCTTGGTCTGCAAAGCTATAGAAAGGATCATCATGGACCTCATAAATAAAGATATTGGGGACCTACAGACACTGGATCCTACCCAGTTCGGCTTTGTTAAGGGCAGATCCTGCCTCTTAAACCTGGTCGATTTCTTTGAAACAGTCACCAAGGCCATTGACGAGGGGAAGGTGGTCCACACAGCCTACCTGGACCTCACAAAAGCCTTCGATACAATACCCCACTTGGGCATTATAGATAAGCTCACCAGCTTAAATATAAACCCCTATGTCACTAGATGGGTTGCAAACTGGCTCAAGGACAGAACCCACATGGTTAGAATTGCTGGAGCCATGTCAGACTCCAAACCAGTTACAAGTGGCGTCCCACAAGGCTCAGTCCTGGGATGTCTCTTGTTCAGTATATATTTCTCGAAGGTACTGGCCAACACGGAAGGACTGTGGCTGACCAAGTTCACAGATGACTGCAAACTGGGTGCCATAATCGACTCTCCAGCTGACACAAGCATCCTCCAAAAGGGCCTCATAGAAACAGACAACTGGTGCCAGAGCCATGGCCTCAAGCTAAATGCCAAAAAGGGTATAGTCATCCCCTTTGGCAAAAACAAAGTGCCCACAAATTACCACATAGGTGGTAATCCATTAAGTACAGAGGAAGAAATTAGGGACCTGGGGACCCAGGTTGATAGCAATCTCTCATTTGACAACCACGTGGCCAAAGTGGTTAGAAAAACATTTTATATAGCCCACCTAATCATGAAGGGATTCACATCTAGATCAGGGGAAGTCATCGTGCCTCTTTACTCATCCCTTATCAGGCCCATAATTGAGTACAATGCCCCATTTGGGATGTACCTTACCAGACACCTGCAGCAACTGGAAAGACCCCAAAAGTACATCACCAAGAGGATCAAAGGGCTCAAACAGATGCCATGTGCTGCCCGGTTAAAGAAACTCCAGCTCTACTCAGTGGCATACCGCCTGCTCAGAGGCGATCTGTGCCTGTCGTATAAAGCCATGTCCAACCCGGAATTAATGGACATGCTGCACCTCAGAAAATCCAAATCCCATCGAGCTACATGCTTGAGAGTCTTGAACCTCAGCACTGAAATAAATAGGGCATGTTGGAGGGACAGATTCATAACCCAGAGGCTCCCTTCACTCTGGAATAAAATCCCAGTCCAGGTTAGGCAGAGTCCCTCATTGACTCTCTTCAAGAGGAATCTTGATGAGTGGATGGGAGATCGTAGGTTTACCCCGGGTATCACTTCTGTGTCACTGTTAGACAAAGGCACAGTATACTAACCTCGAAAAAGGGCATAGCAAAATTAATTTAAAATGGGTGGCAAAAGCCAAACACACTCTAGCTAGGCTTATAAATGCCCTAGGGCAGATAGCCTAGTATGAACCTATGAACCTATGATTTTATACAAACAGTTATAGTTTGCCATTTGTTAGTGATGTGATTTGTTTTGCTCTTATTTAACTGTGTTTTTCATGTACTGATTTAATTTTGATGAAGTTCTGATATAGGAAGAACAAAAGAGCTCAGCATTTATATATATAGATAGATGATAGATAGCTTGAGATATATATCTCTATCTATATATCTATATCTATATATAGGTTTAGTATCATTACAGCAATCGTACTTCGTGCAAATTATCATTTCTATAAACCGTAGAAACGAAAACAAAAACAGCGACCAACAAATATGCACCATGTGGGGGCTGCACCCTCCACACCCCCTGTTACTTATATATACAAACTTCGACATCGCACTACAGTGAGGGAAAGGGTACACTTCCTGATCCCCACTATAGTGCGATCTGCATTAAAATGTAGAACTTCACAAAAGGAAATGTTGTAGTGCCTCCGCTGTTGTGCATTTCTACATTTCTATGTTCGTTCATTCAGTACTATTTAATGGGGCATTTTGGACTGCTGTGAATCGAACAAAGTCCAATCGCCCATTTGATAACAAACCCTATATATATATATATATACATATATATATATATATATATATATATATATATATATATATATATATATATATATATATAGATATTGTGGAAGGTATTTTTTTTTACTTTTGGTATATAGTTTCCATCACCCATTCTAGCCAGTTGTGTTTTTTTAACATATTCACTGCTGTTGAGTGACTCCTATAGTGACCCCCATGGACACCCATTACAAAATTTATTTGGCAAGTAGGGAAGAGAATAGATTTCCAGGCCTTTCGTCCATATCACACACATACCACACTCATACCTACAGACATTTTTGAGTTGTTAATCCACTAAATGCATGCATTTGAGGTATATTACAACAGCTGTTTTTGCTGACACAGTTGGTGGTTGAATGTAGGAGTGATTGAAAGATTAATGCTGAGTAATGCGTTTAGTGAAAAATATACTTACAATAGCAGTAAGCAGGGATGACATTGTGTGTGTTTATGACTGCTGTTGGGTTAGAATTACGAGTAAGGGGTGAGTTAAAACTAGAGTTAGTGTTGTACATGTTTGTTGTTGTGTGTATGACAGTGTCTGTGTATCAGAGGAAGATAAAGGGCTAAGTACGAATATAGAGATTTATTGTCGTTTCTTCAATAAAAAAATAAACATTGTTGCCATTTTTGCATAATATTGACAGGAAACAAACTAATTAAAAATAACCTGCAAGATGTGTTACTTGTGTGATGGTGTTAAAGCTGGAAACATTTCTTGTGAATGACCTTTGTAACCACAGAAGGAAGAGAAAGATATTCTTAATGTAATGTGTAGATTTTCAGCCACAATGAGTTGGGCTCTTCATGCACACACATAAATGTTCATTCCTTCTTTCTCAATGACTATTTTATCCACTTCAGGCAATGAATAACTTCTAAAGTTCCATTGAACATGCCTGTATTTGACAGGAAACTTTTAAATGTCTCTCTTTCCCATGAAACTGCATTTAAATAAAAACTTGTATTTTTGCTTCACTAATTATATTGCATATTTTAAATATATTTTGGTCCCATACCTGCTTGACTGCCAGCCCCTCTAACGACCAATCAGCTCATCACGTATTAAGCACTCCTACATCTCCCAATATTTAGGTATGCTTTGTTTGTCTTTTACTCTGTATTTGCACCTAGCCTACTTCGGATAACTCTTTAGGGGTGCAGTTTCATCTTCTCATCCCTTACTTCTCATGTTTCCGAGACCCCACCCCATTATCTTTGTTACCCCCTCTCCCGTTGTACTTACGTCTCTGGTTCTCTAATTTCCCTTTGACTCTTTTAAAATGTCCAGAGTCTCACGAAGCACTTCCAGGAAGACAGTCTCCATCTAGCCTGAAAGGCACCAAAGGCAATCCCAAGCTTCATCTTTAACTAGGCTACTCTTGTTTACTGTTTCCAAATCCAGGACTCCCAATCCCCTCACATTTGCTGCTATTCATAATATTTCCCATACTATCCATGGCTTTCTCACACCTCACATAATTCAGTGGCTATTTTCTACAACCTAAAAATTTATTTGTTTAGCTCAAAGGCTAGAAGGCCCTGAGATGCATATGTCAACAGACAAACCACAAGCCATTGTAATGTTTGTACCCAGTTACGTAGACATTTTTTGCAGTATACTTTGAAATATTAGTGCATCCAAACATTGCACTGAATGTCTTATTTGCAACTCTGGATATTTAAAATGGTTACACTTGCAAAGACAGGTATAGTTTCCAATTATTTCATGATGGCTCTTAATTCACCCTGACAGCCTCATATACTTTTCTTCATATATACTTCATCTATATTTTTCTCTGTACGGGTAAATTGAAAGATCACCTCCATGTAAACAGCTTGTACTTCCTGTCTCTCAGATGATACCATATAATCTGAACTCATTTTATTGCTTATAACATAGGCTCTAGATATAGACCTCTGTGTTATGCCTTTTCAAAATTTTGATTCCTATAACAACCAAGGTCCAATTTTTATCTGAGTGGTAATTCCTTTATAGATACTCTTCAGCATTCTAACACAGCTTAGGGGAATCCCATTCCACCAAGAGTATTGAATAAATACTCCTAGCACACTCCATCAATTGTTTTTTTCTATTAAACCTCAAACGGACTATCTTTAACATTTGCAGCTGTCTCTTCAGGATGTTCCCTCATTTTCATGAAATCACCCAACGCTGCTTTATTTGGCACATACCCTGTTTGAACTAGACTAATCAAATGTGGCAACATCCATGCTTACATTTTTATCCCAAAGCTGCTTTATTTGGCACAGACCCTGTTTGAACTAGACTAATCAAATGTGGCAACATCCATGCTTACATTTTTACCCCAACGTTGCTTTATTTGGCACATACCCTGTTTGAACTAGACTAATCAAATGTGGCAACATCCATGCTTACATTTTTAACCCAACGCTGCTTTATTTGGCACAGACCCTGTTTGAACTAGACTAATCAAATGTGGCAACATCCATGCTTACATTTTTACCCCAACGCTGCTTTATTTGGCACAGACCCTCTTTGAACTAGACTAATCAAATGTGGCAACATCCATGCTTACATTTTTACCTCAACGCTGCTTTATTTGGCACATACCCTGTTTGAACTAGAATAATCAAATGTGGCAACATCCATGCTTACATTTTTACCCCAACGCTGCTTTATTTGGCACAGACCCTCTTTGAACTAGACTAATCAAATGTGGCAACATCCATGCTTACATTTTTAACCCAACGCTGCTTTATTTGGCACAGACCCTGTTTGAACTAGACTAATCAAATGTGGCAACATCCATGCTTACATTTTTACCCCAACACTGCTTTATTTGGCACAGACCCTCTTTGAACTAGACTAATCAAATGTGGCAACATCCATGCTTACATTTTTACCTCAACGCTGCTTTATTTGGCACATACCCTGTTTGAACTAGACTAATCAAATGTGGCAACATCCATGCTTACATTTTTACCCCAACACCACTTTATTTGGCACAGACCCTGTTTGAACTAGACTAATCAAATGTGGCAACATCCATGCTTACATTTTTACCCCAACGCTGCTTTATTTGGCACATACCCTGTTTGAACTAGACTAATCAAATGTGGCAACATCCATGCTTACATTTTTACCCCAACGCTGCTTTATTTGGCACAGACCCTGTTTGAACTAGACTAATCAAATGTGGCAACATCCATGCTTACATTTTTACCCCAATGATGCTTTATTTGGCACATACCCTGTTTGAACTAGACTAATCAAATGTGGCAACATCCATGCTTATATTTTTATTGACAGTGTAAATATTTTATAAAAGGGTGATGCAGTGGTGCAGCAGTTAGCATTATTGCTTCACAGCAAGAGGTTCTCTGGTTTGATTCTCAGCCAGGGTGCCTTCTGTGTGGAGTCTGCATGCCCTCCCTGCTTTTATGTGGGTTTCCTCTGGGTGCTCCAGTTTCCTCCCACATTACAAAGACATGAGTCTGGAGCATTTCTCCCCAGGCCTCTGCTGACAATGAACTCATTCCCAGTCAAACATTCCCAATAAGCAAATGTTAAATAAATCAATCAATCAATCAATTTAATTCTGACACTAGACTATATGAACGTATCCATATCTTTCTACCCCCCTTTGGTACTACTGCAGTAATTGTTAACTTCCAACTTAATGGTATCCTCCATGTTTTCAATATATAGTTCACTAACTTCTGTACTACCCTATAAAGTTTTTTTTCACACCTAGAGATATTTGTCTACTGGTATTTTGACATCCCCATGTATTTGTTCATTTTTAAGTAGTCTTAGTAGCAGCTCAAGTTTATTTTCTGCCAAACTCTCTCATCATCTTCTTCTGTGCTTGCTCTAATCCGATCTGTAGCAGGTTCCATCTGCCTCGCTACTTTCCTATTAAATCTCTAGTTTCATCATCAGTTTTATATTCTGCATACAAATCTTACAATACTAATCTTAAACCCGCTATAGTCTCATCTGACAGTTCTCCAGTTATACTATCTGTAATGCTATCATGTACAGGACTTGCTGTTGTGTCTGCTTTTCAGATATATATATATTTTATTCCATAGATAATTATCAAGATAGATTTTTACAAATGGTTATCAGTTGTAACATCAAAAGGTTACAAATAAAACAAAAATGCAAAAAACAAACATTACATTTACATCGAAGTAGTTTCTTGGTGCAACTCATAGCACTTCTTGCAGTTCTTGCATGAGATTATAGTACAACCTTTTTATATAAAATCATTTTAGTATCTATTGAACTATTATATAACTAGTTATAATATGTAAATGTTCCCCATAAATGTTATGTTATTCAATATAAAAATAAAGTTATTCATGTTCATGCATTTGATGTGGCAGCATTGTTATATTTCCAAAACTGCTGTCATTTTTAGCCAGAATTTTGTATACTTTTACTTTGACATATATGACAACCCATCACTGGACCAGTAATCAAGGAGCCTCAATCTTCACTACTGGCAACAGTGGGGGACATTCACTGAAAGATTAAACATGATACACACTCAATATTTGCAGATGCAGCTCTCTGATCAAGTGCAATTTCCCTTAAGAGCACACAGAGACCACAGCCAGTCTGGGGCTGGTTTCTCCCTCTTTCTCCAGATCCCCAATAAGACTCCCCACTGGCACAGCTACAGGGTTAAGATCTCAGCTGAGTAACCAAGCCAAGACCTACCAGCACCGTCTCTATCCAACCCATGCTTTGTGCACACACACACACACACACACACACACACACACACACACACACACACACACACACACACACACACGAACACACACACACCTGGAAGAGGCTGGCACAGGTTTACTAGCTATGCCCGCTGTTCTGCCCAGGCTATAAGTTAGTTACTACTGCCACCAGTCAACTCCTTACCATCTACTTTAAGGCACTTACAAACAGTGTCCAATCTTATTGTGTAATATTAGTATCAACACAAATGGTAGTTTGACCAAGAGCAAGGTTATTAGAAGTGGCCCACATAGTGCCACCAAATAAATATGCAAGTATTCTCAAAACTGAAAAATATCTACACAGATAAACCACAATGAAAGGTTTAAATATTTTTAATAATAAATAATAAAAGAACAAGAAAATTCTCAGTATATATGCACTGTGACATCAAAGTTCAAAATCACAGGAAATATTTAAAACAACACTGAAGGACAGTCTCAAATAAATAAAAAAAAAAATCTAAAATAAACTTCATTATATTCTTGACTGTAATTAAAAGAGTTACTATACCCCAGAAACTTACTTATAGAGCAAGGCAGATGTGATGAATGGATCTTCTAGCTGTTGTCAGGCCCAAGACAGAATACAGAATGCTCTATCTCACTGAGACTTCTCAAATTAATATCTCAAACATTACTGCTGACATCATTTTTATTATCTAACTTCTATTCCCCAGGCCCAAAACAACCATTGATGGCAGCTGGTACCATTTATAATCTACCTGTAGAAATGCACAGACGTCAGATATTTGGCAGATGCTGGAAGTCATAAAACAATGGCATTCCTTCACATTTCAAAACTAGTAATTAGTTCACCCTAAAGACAATACAGAAAGCTTCTTAGCACTGACTCTCTGTCTCTAGCTGCTCTGAAAACTGAAAGATACCATCTTTTATTGCATAGCCTATAAAATAATTTAATTTCAGCTATTTTCCTAAAATTTGCTAGGCTGAAGTTAACCACCTGTAGTCCAGTTTAAACTGTTAAAATATATACATGTATACAGTTACAATAGCGTATGTACATTTCTGTTCTTTTCCAGTAGGACACACTGTGGTTACATTTCAAACAGCATTTTGCAAATACTTTTTCAACACACACACACGTCTGTACAGCAGTTTGATATACATGTGACATACAGTTATAATACATTTGTAACACAAGCATCTTATATAAATCATTTTGATATTCACAAATGACATATAATTATTTACAAAATTCCAGATAGCTATGCTGGTAGTATCCCCGTTTGTCACAGCCCTATCTTGAGTAAACATGAGGGTTTCATGTGGCTGTTACCACAGGACTTAGTTCAGGTGACACGTTCGATCTATGTATATGCCAGGCTTCCATGCATCTGCTGTGAGGGTTTCATGTGGCTGTCCACGATACTTGCCCAAATGCTTATATTTGCTCAAAACAATTTTGAAGGTTTTTACATTCATCAAAATTATGTTCCTAATCTTTATCTATATTTTCTTTATATCTCCATGCAAATTGTTTTTATTTTTCATGACTATTATTTTTTAATCTCAGTGTATATATTCTCCAAAAATAATGACGTTATAATAAACTTAAAATACCTTAATGTTAATCTTTGCATTTTAAAATAAATTATCCCCGGGATTCATGAAGCTCGGCACAAGGCCGGCGTAAGGCTTGCGCCGGCGGTGCAGTGAATAGCCGGCGCAGTAGCGCCATATGCATATTAATGAGAGTGCACCGGAACCACAGACACGTGCGTAGTGTACGTGAGCGAGCCCAGGTAGGATGCGTCTGGAGGCGTGTCTAAGCCGGCATGAGGTGAGCAACCTAATGTGCTGACAGCCACGGTCCGCCCATAATAGTAATGGCAGCAGCCAGGTCCCGTGCAGAATGAAACGCACGTAGAGTATGCAACATAGTACCCGTCCCAAATTAACGGAGAAGCAAATACAAGCCACGAAGGCTTAAGTGTACCCGTCCAAGGAGCAAAGGTTACGCATAATACCGCGTTTGTCCCGCAATGCACCGTCAGTGCTTACACTCAGAGAAGGTGTACAGCAGCATGTCAGTGTGCCGCACCGACATAGGAGCAGCGACTAAGGTCACCACCTGTCCCACTTTGGTTGGGGCAGTCTCTCTATGGCCAGTTGTGTCCCGAAAAATCGTATTAAAAATGGCAGATGTGCTAAGATTGTAGGACACAATGATATCCCGTATTTAATGTAATGGTAGCATGAATTGGTTATTTCTGTAACAGAAATACCTAAATGACACAAGAAACAGAATAAGCAAGCAAATTGCCACAACAATAAGCTTTTATTTAGGCAAACAAGTGAAGTTCTATGCTATATAGTGACCGTGTGTATGTGTCGGCCTGTAAAGTCAGATGTGAGTCCCGGAAATATCCCAGATTGGAAACTGGAAAAGGTGGCAACCCCAGTAGCGACATGGGCATGGTCACCAGGGTTACCTGCTGTCCCAATGTGCCATGGACAGTCCCTGATTGGACAGTTGTGTCCCTGCAACAATCGGAAAAATGGAAAATGACCTCCGATCCCCTGCCAAATAAATTCCCGCAATATACATGTAATAGTAGCATAAAACATATACATTACTATATGAAACACAGACATGGCATAAGAAAATGAATAAGGAACCCAAATGTTTACAGAATAAGCTTATAGTATGGCAAACAAGTGAAGTTATGTCAACTGCACTAGCCGTGGGTATGTGTAGTCCTGCAAATTCCGAAGTTTCCACATAACATGCCCCACTATGGGCATTGGAAAAGGTGCCAACCATAATGGTCACAAGCAGTAGTGAGAGTACATAGCCGGGTAGCTGTGTTGACATAATAACAGTAAGGAAGCGAGAAACCTCAAACACAGGCAAACATGTGCATAGCAACATATCCCACACCCAGCAACGTCTCTGTTGCATACACTGGATGGCGTATGTTGAAGTGTAATATCCAGAAGCAGAACCCATGCATTCAGATGTAATACACAATAGCCTCATTGTACATGTCAGTCCCACCCATGTACACCTTTGCACCCTAACCTGCTAGCATCCGTGTGCAGCTATACACCCACACACAATGTGCATACCTGAAATGTGGTAAGATGTTTGTGTTAGGCAATGCCACGCTGGCAAATCACCCACATGTCACCAACCCACCTCAGGTACAGATATGTAAATGGCTGCATGTGAATGTGTCTGCAGAATGTGTACATCCCGCATGTGGTATGTACCCGTCCAAACCATATAGGTTTGCATACGACACGGTGCACATAACTGTACACATGTGGACAAGTTGGGTTGTTGGACCACCGCATCGATGATTAGCTATGCAGTGAAGTCGATCACATATAGCGGAACACGTGCCTACCAAACAGGACGTCCTAACAGGGTGCTACAGGCAAAGAAGGGGAAGGTGGGACATCACATGTGGAGAGTAGCGTTGCCGGACGGACAAATACACACGGTCAAGGTAAAGGAAGGAACAACATGCATATGGCCGGATGGATGTTGTTCGAAAAATATATATAGAAACACATATGAAGTGCCAGTTTACACTCGAAATACTATATAATGCATTGAATTGTACCGTACAATATGGCAGTAGAACTAAGCCTGCATGTAATTGGTGAAGCTAAGCTGTAGTGTGATGGAAGTCTGAACCTGGCAGTAACCAGTACAGCAGGCTTATGTCTGTCATCATTAATTATTTGCTGGGTTACAGAACAATAAATGTATGTACATGCATAACATCACCCCTTCCCCTGAGGAGGATGGCCTTGTGAGCTCTATCGAAGATAACAGTACAACTCCTTACCAGAGAGACAAAGCAACGTATTAAGAAATTAACTGACTACTGTATCGGAACAGTCTAGGGTCCTTGAAACAGCTACAATCACAGAAGGACACTGTAATTTACAAGGTGCCTTGCAAGGCTGTGTTATTCTCATGGGAAAACATTTTAAAAGCACGACCCCAGCACCCACGTATGTATAGACTATTGTGGACCATAGTGATGGAAATGCCCTGTGACCGACCACGTCAGTAAGGTGGGCAAAAGCTGATTGTAAACACTATATAAAGAAACTGCTGACTGTATAGAGTCAGACAAAACTCTCATACTTAGACTGTATATTATTTAGCCTGCCTGTGTACACTACTAAAACCTTCTGAACCCGAGCCTCCTGTGTTATTGACTGTCACTTAGAAAAGCCTACTGATAACTACAGTCTGGTTTTAACAACTTATTTGACATAGTGATCCTTGTAATCCGGAATTCCCTTGGTAAGCTACAGGTCAGAGTGCATGGCTGGTTAGACATATACGCAGGAGAATTTGCCTAAATGGTTCTTCTTGAATGAAAAGACCTCCGACTGAATTGTTGTGTGTAAAGAGGCTGTTTACTGTCTGATCTGTGGCTGAAAAGCGGAAAACTGGATCCCAAGAAGAAATCGTGCAGCCTTAAACAGGAGGCTCAGGTAAGGAGTGTTTGCCTCTTTGTCTCTATTGTAGATCAGGGACCAGACTACATTGTGTTTCTGTTAACAGTTGTGATAGCGGGTCGAAGACCTATCCAAATACTGTTAAATCTGAACATAGGTCAGGGGAACACACAGCAGAGTAAATAGTCATTGTAGACACTACAGTGGATACAGGGAAGGAGACACCATGTGGTATGAGAGAAGGGTACGTAGCAGTCGTGTAGAGGATATGGGAGATTATTGAAGAAACAGATCATGTGATCCGCGTTTGACGGGTGACGTGAAGTATATGCAATCGCAGACAGCACATAATGTGAGTTATACAGCAAAATGGGGTAATAAATATGACATTGATGGTATATTACACAAAAGATCATTACTGAAACATTGTAATCCCTGAAAATGTGATGCACATGTTCCAGGGTAAACACCTGTTCCACCCTGAGAGGGACAGTCCCTCTTTGGCCAGCTGTGTCCTGCAAACAAACCGAACAAATGGCAAATGTCCTGATATCTCAGGACAAACATTTCCCAGATATCTTTCAAAATGGTAGCATAAAACAGTAATTTTGTATCTGGAACAGCAAAATATCATAATAAACAGAATAAGCAACTGAAATGCTACAACAATTGGTCGCTCTCCTGGCAAAAAGTGAAATCCTGTCCTATGTACTGGCCGTGGGTATGCTTTTTCCTGGAAAATTACACGTTCCGAACACTAATGTCCCACATTGTGCATTTGAAAAGGTGGCAGCCCTAAGATGTGCAGGCGACAAAACAGCGACAATTGGGTATCCGTCATGCACATAGGTGGATTGAGGTAGTGAACCGAAGGGAACAGAACACTACAAATGGCAAAGCATCATACGTACACAGAGAAGATCATAATACAGTAGTACCGATAGCCCCCCCCCCACAACCCCCTACCACCTCCGATACCACATCCAGGATATGAAGCGGGAGGCAGGCTAGTCCCCACACGTTATCCTGTGGCAACAGAGGTAGCACAACGAACAAATATAACAGAAGCTATTGAAACCACATCCCGAACACGTAACATACCTAGGGACACCCGAGTAAGAAGACAGTCACTAGAACAGAGTGAGGATATCTGTCAATTAATTGAAGTACCGAACCCTCATGCAGGACAGGAAGGCCAGGACCCAACCCCGTGGCGTATAGACCGTGGACACCAGAAGATATCTGTAAAGTCACAGAGGGAATTCCCCATCTACAAAGTAATCGCTATTCACCATGCAATACCCCTGTATCTTCTGATCGGAAACCAAAAGGGGAATGGCGGATGGTACAGTATGTACAAGCTGTAAATCATGTAAGAATACTTAGGGTAGCGATGGTGCCAGACCCACACACTATATTCAATGCTATGAACACACCACAGAAGTATCTTACCGTGGTACATATAAGCTATGCTTCCTTTGCAATACCTATACATCCACATAGTCCGTATTGCTTTGCATGTACATTCAGGGTGACAGATACAGCCATACCCGGCTATCGCGGGGATACTGTGAAAGTACAACGATATTCCCACAGGAGATGGCTAGCTACATTCCGGTGTTAACTCCACCTGGGGCCAGTCAAGTTCTACTTTATGTGGATGATATTCTGCTTGCGGCCCCTACCCAGCAGCAATGTATGGAAGATACAATAGCATTATTGAGATATTCAGCAGAACAGGGACATAAAGTAAGCAAGCATAAATTGCAACTACAGAGAATACAGGTCAATTACCTGGCATATGTGGTATCCAAGTAGGGTAGAACATCACATGACGATAGGAAGGTAGCAATATCATAAGCACCCAAGCCAACTAACAAGAAGGGAATGAAGTCCTGTCTG
>NC_056743.1:1890327570-1890393171 GCF_019279795.1 Protopterus annectens | reverse complement strand
AAGCACATAATCAGATACAAATCATACATACTCATCGACTTCCTAATCCTCATAAAATAACATGTATCACCTACTCCTGGGATATTGTATTATTTATTTATTTATTTGCAGTTGGTTTACCAGGATAGTCCATTGGGCCTAAAAGAACCCGTTTTCAATGGAGTCCTGGGGAGAAAAGCTCCAAAAAACAGACACACAAAATAGGTACAAACAATTTAAAAAGCCCTTAAAGCAAACCAGAGGGCAGGAATAAACAATAGATAGCTTAGATACTTATACAAATGTAAAATAGGATACAGTCATTGATTTTGCATTTGAGGTAACATTCATATAATACAGTGTAATAGAAATAGGTAAAATAGATGTGAGTTGTGTATGACTTTAGAGAGGTAGAGTTGTTTTGTTATAAATGAATGTAGTTATGAAGGAATGATAAGATAAATAGGCTTTGTTGAATAGCTTAAGAATGGATGAAGGATTAAGAGTTCCATATTTTTATGATGGATGAGAACAGGAACTCTCCCATTGCAACTTTAGATGTGTGTGTAGAGATTTTTTGAATGAATAAAGATTAGAGGTGGTACGAATGGATGGTGGGAGTGAGTTCCAAAGACGGGCTAGGTTAGAGGATAGAAGGTATTTGCCTGGGGGACGTGTTGGTTTATGTACTTCTAGTAGGTTTTGGTTGTTAGACCTTAAGACTCTGTCTGGTAGATGTAACTTAAAAGCAGAAGACAGGGAGGGACAGAGAGAGGGGTTATTTATGAGCTTATGGGCTAGGGTGAGCTGAATGTAGTTGAGCTGATGAGGAAGTTCAAGCCAGTTTAGTTTTTGGAGAGAGGAACAGTGGTGGGTTGATGACCTGTGGCCGCTAGCGAACTTGGCGAACTTATTGTAGCAAGAGGAAAGTTGTTTCTTTAGAAAGGACTGAAGATTTGTTAGGAGAGGTGAGCCATAGAGCAGGGAGGGAATAAGAAAGGAAGAGGAGAGAGCGATTTTAGAGGTCTTTGTGAGGTAATGGTTTTGACGGTAGAGCATACCCAGCTTTTGGTGGGTTTATATACTCAATGAAGCACATAATCTGATACAACTTGTACATACTCACAGAATTCCCAGTCGTCTTATAACAACATGTATCACCTACTCCCAGGATATTGTATATCCTCACAGAAGCACATAATCAGATACAACTTGTACATACTCATATAATTCCTAGTCCTCAGATAATAACATGCATCACAAACTCCCAGGATGATGTATAACTTCACAGAAGCACATAATCAAATACAACTCCTACATCCTCATAGAATTCCTAATCCTCATGTAATAATATGTATCACCTACTCCCAGAATATTATATATCCTCACAAAAGCCCATAATAAGAAACAACTTGTACATACTCATAGAACTACTAGTCCTCAGATAATAACATGCATCACATTCTCCCAGGATATTGTTTATCTACCTAGAAGCACGTAATCAGATACCACTTGTAAATACTCATAGATTTCTTAGTCCTGAAATAATAACATGTATCACTTACTCCCCATATATTGTATAACCTCATAAAAGCACATAATCAGATGCAAATTGTATATACTCATGATATTCCTAGTCCTCATATAATAACATGTATCAACTACACCCGTGGTATTGCATACACTCATAAAAGCTCATAATCAGATACAAGTTGTACATACTCATAGAATTCCTAGTCCTCAGATAATAACATGTATCATCTATTCAAGGGATACTGATAACCACACAGAAGCACCTAATAAGATATAACTTGTACATACTCATATAATTCCTAGTCCTCAGATAATAACATGCATCACAAAATATCAGGATATTGTATATCCTCCTAGAAGTAAGTAATCAGATACAACTTGCAAATACTCATAGAATTCATAGTCCTGAGATAATAACATGTACCACCTACTCCCAATATATTGTAAATCCTCACAGAAGCAGATAATCAGATACAAATTATACATACTCAGATATCCTAGTCCTCATATAATATAATGTATCACCAACTCCTAGATTATTGTACAGCCTCACAGAGGCACGTAATTAGATACAACTTGTAAGTAGTCATAGTATTCTTAGTCCTCATATAATAACATGTATCATTTACTCCCAGAATATTGTATATGCTCACATAAGTACATAATCAGATACAACTTGTACATACTCAATGAATTCCTAGTTCTCATATAATAACATGTTTCACCTACTCCCAGGATATTGTATATCCTCCCAGAAGCACATAATCAGATACAACTTCTACATACTCATAGAATTCCTAATCCTCATATAATAACATGTAAGACCTAGTCCATGGATATTGCATATCCTCACAGCAGCACATAATCAGATACAACTTGTACATACTCATATATATCCTAGTCCTCTCATAATAACATGTATTACTTATTCCCGGGATATTGTATATCTTCACAGAGGCACATAATCAGATACAAATTGCACATACTCATTGAATTTCTTGTCCTCAGATAGCAACATGCATCACCTACTCACAGGATATTGTATATTCTGACAGAAGCACATTATCAGATATAAATCGTACATTCTCATCGGATTCCTAATTCTCATATAATAACATGTATCACCTACTCCCGGGATATTGTATATCCTTACGGAAGCACATAATCAGATACGACTTGTACATAGTCATAGAATTACTAGTTCTCATATAATAACATGTATCACCTATTCCCAGGATATTGTATATCCTCACAGAAGGACATAATCAGATACAAATTGCATATAATCATGGAATTCCTAGTCCTCATATAATAACATGTATCACCTACTCCCATGGTTTTGCATATACTCACAAAATCACATAATCAGATACAACTTGTACATACTCATAGAATTCCTAGCTCTCAGATAATAACATGTATTAACTACTTCCAGGATATTGGATAACCTCACATAAGCACCTAATATGATATAACTTGTGCATACTCATATAGTTCCTAGTCCTCACATAATAAGATGTATCACCAACTCCCAGGATATTGTATATCCTCACAGAAGCACATAATCAGATACGACATGTACATATTCATATAATGCCTAGTCCTCAGATAATAACATGAATCACCTACTCACATGTTAGTGTATATCCTCACAGAAGCCCATAATCAGATACAACTTGTACAAACTCATAGAATTCCTAATCTTCATATAATAACATGTATCACCTAGTCCCGGGGTATTGTATAACCTCACAGACACACATAATCAGATACAAGTTGAAAATACTCATAGAATTCCTAGTCCTCTTATAATAATGTGTATCACTTATTCCCGGAATATTGTATATCCTCAAAGAGGCAAGGAATCAGATTCAAATTGCACATACTCATAGAATTTCTAGTCCTCATATAATAACATGTATCAACTACTACTAGGATATTGTATATCCTCACAGAAGCACATAATCAAATACAACTTGTACATAAGAATTCCTAGTCCTCAGATAATAACATATATGACCTACTCCCTGGATATTGTATATTCTGACTGAAGCACATAATCAGATACAACATGTAAATAATCTTAGGATTCCTAATCCTCATATAATAACATATATCACATACTCCCAGGATATTGTATAACCTTACAGAAGCACATAATCAGATGCAAATTGTACATACTCGGGTATCCTAGTCCTCATATAATAACATGTATCACCATCTCCCAGATTATTGTATAATTCACAGAAGCACATAATCAGATACAACTTGTACATACTAATCCTCATATAATAACATATATCACATACTCCCAGGATATTGTATAACCTTACAGAAGCACATAATCAGATGCAAATTGTACATACTCGGGTATCCTAGTCCTCATATAATAACATGTATCACCATCTCCCAGATTATTGTATAATTCACAGAAGCACATAATCAGATACAACTTGTACATACTAATAGAATTCCTAAGCCTCATATAATAACATGTATCACCCAGTCCCAGGATTTTGTATATCCCCAAAGAAGCACATATTTAGATAGACCTTGTACATATTCACAGAAGTCCTAGTCCTAAGATAATAGCATGTACCACCTACTCCCAGAATATTGTATATTCTGACATAAGCACATAATCTGATACAAATCGCACATACTCATAGAATTCCTAATCCTCATATAATAACATGTATCACTTACTTCCAGGATTTTGTATATCCTCACAGAAGCACATAATCAGATACAACTTGTACATACTCATAGAAATACGAGTTCTCAGATAATAACATGTATCACCTACTCCCAGGATATTTTATAGACTCGAAGAAGAGCATAACCAGATACAATTTATACATACTCATAGAATTCCTAGTCCTCATATAATTACATGTATCACGTACTCCCAGGATATTGTATATCTTCACAGAAGCACATAATCAGATACAAATTGTACATACTCAGATATCATCGTCCTCATAGAATAACATGTATCACCTACTCCCAGATTATTGTTTGGCTTCAAAGAAGCACGTAATCAGTTACAACTTGTACATACTCATAGATTTCCTAGCCCTCAAATAATAACATGCATTGTTTACTATCAGAATATTGTATATCCTTACAGAATCACATAACCAGATATAACTTGTACATACTCATAGAATTCCTAGTCCTCAGATAATAACATGTATCACCTACTCCCCGGATATTGTGTAACCTCACAGAAGCACATAATCAGATACAACTTGTACAAACTCATAGAATTCCTAGTCCTCATATAATAACATGTATCACCTACTCCCAGGATATTGTATATACTGGCATAAGTATTTAATCATATAGAAATCATTCCTACTCATAGAATTCCTAATCCTCATATAATAACATGTATCACGTCTCTTGGGATATTGTATATCCTCACAGAAGCACATAATCAGATACAACTTGTACATACTAAAAGAATTCCTAGTCCTCAGACAAAACCATGTATCACGTCCTCCCAGGATATTGTATAGTCTGACAGAAGCACATAATCAGATACAACTTGCACATACTCATATAATTCCTAATCCATATATAATAACATGCATCATCTACTCCAGGGATATTGTATATCCTCACAGTAGCACATAATCAGATACAACGTGTACATACTAATAGAACTCCTAAGCCTCATATAATAACATGTATTACCCAGTCCCAGGATTTTGTATATCCCCAAAGAAGCACGTATTTAGATACACCTTGTACATACTCATATAATTCCTAATCCTCATATAATAACATGTATCACTTACTTCCAGGATATTGTATATCCTCACAGAAGCACATAATCAGATACAACTTGTACATACTCATAGAAATACGAGTTCTCAGATAATAACATGTATCACCTACTCCCAGGATATTTTATAGCCTCAAAGAAGAGCATAACCAGATACAATTTATACATACTCATAGAATTCCTAGTCCTCATATAATTACATGTATCACATACTCCCAGGATATTGTATATCCTCACAGAAGCACATAATCAGATACAAATTGTACATACTCAGATATCATCGTCCTCATAGAATAACATGTATCACCTACTCCCAGATTATTGTTTGGCTTCAAAGAAGTACGTACTCAGTTACAACTTGTACATACTCATAGATTTCCTAGCCCTCAAATAATAACATGCATTGTTTACTATCAGAATATTTTATATCCTTACAGAATCACATAACTAGATATAACTTGTACATACTCATAGAATTCCTAGTCATCAGATAATAACATGTATCACCTACTCTCCAGATATTGTGTATCCTCACAGAAGCACATAATCAGATACAGATTGTATATATTCATAGAATTCCTGGTTCTCATATAACATGTATCACCTACTCCCAATGTATTGTATATCCTCACAAAAGCAAATAATCAGATACAACTTGGACATACTCATAGAAATCATAGCCCTCTTACAATAACATGTATAACCTACTCACAGGATATTGTACATCCTCAAAGAAGCACATAATCAGATACAACTTGTACATACTCATAGAATTCCTAATCCTCAGATAATAACAGGTATCACCTACTCCCATGGTATTGTATATCCTCACAGAAGCACATAATCTGATACAAATTGCACATACTCATAGAATTCCTAGTACTCATATAATAACATATATCACTTAATCCCAGATTATTGTTTAACCTCACAGAGGCACATAATTAGATACAACTTGTACATACTCATAGAGTTCCTAGTTCTCAGGTAATAACATGTAGCACCTACTCCCAAAATATTGTATATCCTCGCAGAAACAAATAATCAGATGCAAATAACACATATTCATAGAATTCCTAGTTCTCACAGACTAACATGTATAACCTCCTCCCCAGAAATTGTATAACCACACAGAAGAACATAATCAGATACAAAATTGTACATCATCAGAGAAGACCTTGTCCTCATATAATAACATGTATCACCTACTCCCAGAATATTCTATATCCTCTCAGAAGCACATAATGGGATACACCTTGTCCTTACTGATATAATTCCTAGTCCTCAGATAATAAAATGTATTACCTACTCCCAGGTATTGTATATCCTCACAGAAGCACATAATCAAATACATACTAATAGAATTCCTAATCCTTATATAATAACATGTATCAGCTACTCCCAGTATATTGTATATCCTCACAGATTCACATAATCAGATACAACTTGTACAAACTCATAGAATTCCTGGTCTTCTTATTATAACATGTATCAATTATTCCCGCGTTATTGTATTTCCTCACAGAGGCACATTATCAGATACAATTTGCACATACGCATAGAATTCCAGGTCCTCATATAATAACATGTATCAGCTACCCCCAGGATATTGCATGTTCTCACAGAAGCACATAATCAGATACAACTTGTACATACTCATAGAATTTCTAATCCTCAGATAATAACATGTATCACCTACTCCCAGGATATTGTATATCCTCACAGAAGCACATAAAAAGATATAACTCATACATACTCATAGAATTCCTATTCCTTGGATAATAACATGTATCATTTAATCCCAGAATATTGTATATCCTCACAGAAGCACATAATCAGATACAAATTGTACATACTCATAGAATTCCTAGTCCTCACATAATAACATATATCACCTACTCCCAGGATATTTTATATGCTCACAGAAGCACATAGTCAGATACATCTTGTAAATACTCATATAATTCTTAGTCCTCAGATAATAACATGTATCACCTACTCCCAGGATATTGTATTTCTTCACAGTAGCACAATCATATACAACTTGTGTAAACTCATAGAATTCCTAGTCCTCATATAATATCATGGATCACCTATTCCTAGGATACTGTATATCCTCACAAAAGCACATAATCAGATACAACTTGTACTTAATCATAGAATTCCTAGTCCTCAGATAATAACATGCATCACGAACTCCCAGGATATTGTATAACTTCACAGAAGCACGTAATCAGATACAACTTGTACATATTCATAAAATTCCTAATCCTCATGTAATAACATGTATCACCTACTCCCAGATTATTATATATTCTCACAGAAGCACATAATCAGATACAACTTGTACATACTCATAGAACTGCTAGTCCTCAGATAATAATATGCATCACATACTCCCAGGATATTGTATATCCTCCTATAAGCACATAATCAGATACAACTTGCACATGCTCATAGAATTCTTAATCCATACATAATAACATGTGTCACCTACTTCCGGGATATTGTACTTCCACACAGTAGCACATAATCAGATACAACTTTTACATACTCATAAAATTCCTAGTCCATTTATAATAACATGTATCAGCTATTCACAGGATATTGTATATCCTCACAGAGGCACATTATCAGATACAAATTGCACATACTCAAAGAATTCCTAGTCCTCATATAATAACATG
Organism: Protopterus annectens; assembly: GCF_019279795.1. Taxonomy (NCBI): domain Eukaryota; kingdom Metazoa; phylum Chordata; order Ceratodontiformes; family Protopteridae; genus Protopterus; species Protopterus annectens. Next base: position 1,890,385,182 of record NC_056743.1, on the reverse strand, counting down.
TGTCACCTTCTCCCAGGATATTGCGTATCCTCACAGACGCACATAATCAGATACAGCTTGTACATACTCATAGAATTAATAGTCCTCAGATAATAACATGTATCACCTTCTCAAATTATATTGTATATCCTCAAAGAAGCACATAATCAGATACAACTTGTACATACCCATAGAATTCCTAGTAATCAGATAATAACATGCATCACCTAATCCCAGGATATTGTATATTCTGACAGAAGCACATAATCAGATACAACTTGTACATACTCATAGAAATCCTAGTCCTCAGATAATAACATGTATCACCTTCTCCAATGATATTGTATATCCTCAAAGAAGCACATAATCAGATACAACTTGTACATACCCATAGAATTCCTAGACTTCAGATACTAGCATGTATCACCTACTCCCACGGTATTGCATAATCTCACAGAAGCATATAATCAGAAACAACTTGTTCATACTCATAGAATTCTTAGTCCTCAGATAATAACATGTATCCCCTGCTCCCAGGATAGTGTATAACCTCCCAGAAGCACATAACCAAATACAACGTTTACATACTCATAGAATAACTAGCCCTCTTATAATAACATGTATCACCTACTCTCAGGATATTGTATATTCTCACAGAAGCATATAATCAGAAACAACTTGTTCATACTCATAGAATTCTTAGTCCTCAGATAATAACATGTATCCCCTGCTCCCAGGATAGTGTATAACCTCCCAGAAGCACATAACCAAATACAACGTTTACATACTCATAGAATAACTAGCCCTCTTATAATAACATGTATCACCTACTCTCAGGATATTGTAATCCTAAAAAAAGCACAGAATCAGATACAACTTGTACATACTCATAGAATAACTAGCCCTCTTATAATAACATGTTTCACCTATTCCCAAGACATTGTATATCCTCACAGTAGCACAATCATTTACACCTTGCATATTCTCATAGAATGCGTAGTCCTCATATAATAACATGGATCACCTACTCCCAGGAAATTGTATATCCTCACAGACACACATAAGCCGATATAACTTGTACATACTCATAAAATTCCTAGTCCTCAGACAATAACATGCATCACGAAATCCCAAGATATTGTATAACTTCACAGAAGCACATAATCAGATACAACTTGTACATGCTCATAGACATCCTAGTCCTCAGATAATAACATGCATCACATACTCCCAAGATATTGTATATTCTGACAGAAGCACATAATCAGATACAAATCCTACATACTCACAGAAATACTAATCCTCAAATAATAACATGTATCCCCTACTCCCGGGATATTGTATATCCTCACAGAAGCACATAATCAGATACAACTTGTACATACTCAGAGAATTCATAGTCTTCAGATAATAACATGCATCACCTACTCCCAGTATATTGTATATCCTCACAGAAGCACATAATAAGAAACAACTTGTACATACTCATAGAATTCCTAGTCATCAGATAATAACATGCATCACATACTCCCAGGATATTGTATATCCTCCCAGAAGCACATATTCAGATACAAATTTTACATCCTCATAGAATTCCTAGTCCACAGATAACATGCATCACCTACTCCCAGGATATTGTATAACCTCACAGAAGCACATAATCAGATACAACTTGCAAATGTCACTAGATGGGTTGCAAATTGGCTCAAGGACAAAACCCACATGGTTAGAATTGCTGGAGCCATGTCAGACTCCAAACCAGTTACAAGTGGTGTCCCACAAGGCTCAGTCCTGGGACCTCTCTTGTTTGGTATATATTTCTCGGCGGTACTGGCTAACACGGAAGGACTGTGGCTGACCAAGTTCGCAGATGACTGCAAACTGGGTGACATAATTGACTCTCCAGCCGACACAAGCATCCTCCAAAAGGGCCTCATAGAAACAGACAACTGGTGCCAGAGCCATAACCTCAAGCTAAACGCCAAAAAGTGTATAGTCATCCCCTTTGGCAAAAACAAAGTGCCTACAAATTACCACATAAGTGGTAATCCATTAAGTACAGAAGAAGTAATTAGGGACCTGGGGACCCAAGTTGATAGCAATCTCTCATTTGACAACCACGTGGCCAAAGTGGTTAGAAAAATATTTTATATAGCCCACCTAATCATGAAGGGATTCACATCTAGATCATGGGAGGTCATCGTGCCTCTTTACTCATCCCGCAACAGGCCCATAATTGAGTACAATGCCCCTTTTGGGATGTACCTTACCAGACACCTGCAGCAACTGGAAAGACCCCAAAAGTACCTCACCAAGAGGATCAAAGGGCTCAAACAGATGCTATATGCTGCCCGGTTAAAGAAACTCCAGCTCTACTCAATGGCATACTGCCTGCTCAGAGGCGATCTGTGCCTGACGTATAAAGCCATGTCCAACCTGGAATTAATGGACATGCTGTACCGCAGAAAATCCAAATCCCATTGAGCTACGTGCTCGAGAGACTTGAACCTCTGCACTGAAATAAATAGGATATGCTGGAGGGACAGATTCATAACCCAGAAGCTCCCTTCACTCTGGAATAAAATCCAAGTCCAGGTTAGGCAGAGTCCCTCATTGACTCTCTTCAAGAGGAATCTTGATGAGTGGATGGGAGATCGTAGGTTTACCCAGGGTATCACTTCTGTGTCACTGTTAGACAGAAGCACAGTATATTAACCTCGAAAAAGGACATAGCAAAATTAATTTAAAATGGGTGGCGAAAGGCAAACACACTCTGGCTAGGCTTATAAATGGCCTAGGGCAGCTAGCCTAGTGTGAACCTATGAACCTATGAAATACTCATAGAATTCCTAGTCCTGGGATAATAACAAGTATCACCTACTCCCACGATATTGCATAATCTCACAGAAGCACATAATAAGAAACAACTTGTACATACTCATAGAATTCCTAGTCCTCAGATAATAACATGTATCTTTACTCCCAGAATATTGTATATCCTCACAGAAGCACATAATCAGATACAAATTGTACATACTCAGATATCCTAGTTCTCATATAATAGCATTTATCACCTTCTCCCAGATTATTATATCGCTTCACAGAAGCACGTAATCATTTACAACATGTACATACTCATAGAATTCCTAGTCCTCAGGAAATAACATGTATCACCTACTCCCAGGATATTGTATATCCTCAAAGAAGCAGATACTCAGATACAAATCGTACACACACTCTGGCTAGGCTTATAAATGGCCTAGGAGAGCTAGCCTAGTATGAACCTATGAACCTATGAAATCCTCATAGAATTCCTAGTCCTGGGATAATAACAAGTATCACCTACTCCCACGATATTGCATAATCTCACAGAAGCACAAAATCAGATACAAATTGTACATACTCGGATATCCTAGCATTTATCACCTTCTCCCAGATTATTATATAGCTTCACAGAAGCACATAATCAGTTACAACTTGTACATACTCATAGAATTCCTAGTCCTCAGATAATAACATGTATCACCTACTCCCAGGATATTGTATATCCTCAAAGAAGCAGATAGTCAGATACAAATCGTACACACACATAGAAATCCTAGTCCTCAGAAACTAACATGTATCACGTACTCCCCAGATATTGTGTAACAACACAAAAGAAGATAATCAGATACAAATTGTACATACTCATAGAAGTCCTTGCCCTCATATAATAACATATTATCTACTACCAGGATATTGTACATCCTCACAGAAGCACATAATCAGATACAACTTCTACATACTCATAGAATTCCTAATCCTCATATAATAACATGTATCACCTAGTCCCGGGATATTGTATATCCTCACAGACGCACATAATCAGATACAACTTGTACATACTCATTCAATTCATAGCCCGCTTATAATAACATGTATCACCTATTTCCGGGATACTGTAAATCTTCACAGAGGCACATTATCAGATACAAATCGCACATACTCATAGAATCCCTTGTCTTCATATAATAACATGTTTCACCTACTCCCAGGATATTGTATACCCTCACAGAAGCACATAATATGATACAAATTGTACATGCTCATAGAATTCCTAGTCCTCATATAATAACATATATCACCTACACCCAGGATATTGTATATCCTCACAGAAGCACATAATCAGATTCAACTTTTACATAATAATATAATTCCTAGTCCTCAGATAATAACATGTATCACTTACTCCCAGGATATTGTATATTCTCACAGAAGCACATAATCAGATAAAGCTTGTACATACTTATAGAAATCCTAGTCCTCAGATAACATGTATCACCTACACCCAGAAAATTGTATATTCTGACATAAGCACATAATCAGATAGAAATTGTACATACTCATAGAATTCCTAATCCTTATATAATAACATGTATAACTTTCTCCCAGGATATTGTATATCCTCACAGAAGCACATAATCAGATACAAATTGTACATACTCGGATATCCTAGTTCTCATATAATAGCATTTATCACCTTCTCCCAGATTATTATATAGCTTCACAGAAGCACGTAATCATTTACAACTTGTACATACTCATAGAATTCCTAGTCCTCAGGAAATAACATGTATCACCTACTCCCAGGATATTGTATATCCTCAAAGAAGCAGATAATCAGATACAAATCGTACACACACACTCTGGCTAGGCTTATAAATGGCCTAGGGCAGCTAGCCTAGTGTGAACCTATGAACCTATGAAATACTCATAGAATTCCTAGTCCTGGGATAATAACAAGTATCACCTACTCCCATGATATTGCATAATCTCACAGAAGCACAAAATCAGATACAACTTGTACATACTCACAGAATTCCTAGTCCTCAGATAATAACATGTATCTTTACTCCCAGAATATTGTATATCCTCACAGAAGCACATAATCAGATTCAACTTTTACATTATAATATAATTCCTAGTCCTCAGATAATAACATGTATCTTTACTCCCAGAATATTGTATATCCTCACAGAAGCAGATAATCAGATACAAATTGTACATACTTGGATATCCTAGCATTTATCACCTTCTCCCAGATTATTATATAGCTTCACAGAAGCACATAATCAGTTACAACTTGTACATACTCATAGAATTCCTAGTCCTCAGATAATAACATGTATCACCTACTCCCAGGATATTGTATATCCTCAAAGAAGCAGATAGTCAGATACAAATCGTACACACACATAGAAATCCTAGTCCTCAGAAACTAACATGTATCACGTACTCCCCAGATATTGTGTAACAACACAAAAGAAGATAATCAGATACAAATTGTACATACTCATAGAAGTCCTTGCCCTCATATAATAACATATTATCTACTACCAGGATATTGTACATCCTCACAGAAGCACATAATCAGATACAACTTCTACATACTCATAGAATTCCTAATCCTCATATAATAACATGCATCACCTATTCCCGGGATATTGTATATCCTCACAGAGGCAAAGAATCAGATACAATTTATACATACTCATAGAATTTCTGTAGACTTGCAAGGAACCACCACGATGCACAATACACAATAAAACGATTTATTGAGAGAGAGAACAAGCGCTTTCACGCACTAACCTAGTGCGCTTCTTCAGGTTACAATGCATAAGGTAGATCCTAGTCCTTATATACAACACATATCCACCCTAATTAAACAATTAAGTCAATCAATCAACTTAGTATTTTTCATCAGCATTTAAAGAGACGGCCAGATTTCTGAACCATCTATACTATTTCAACAAACGCTTGTAAAAACTTACATTTAATTACACATACACATTCATTGTAATATAAATTACAGACTCTACTATCTCTATATATTTAAAATACAAAATGCATAAAAACAATAATAAAATAGCGACCTAATTCTATATGAATTCCTAATGAATCAGGATCCAGCACATATAGATACATATAGAACAATTTGAGCTACACATACAAACACAGAACTACAATTGAGGTACATCAATTAAAATAAAAATAAAAATAAAAACCTTACACAAATATCTAAGCCTGCTCATTACAAACTAAGTAACATCATTAGGTATACTCAAAAACTGATATTATTAAAATGACTTAATAAATTACCCAGTAGGGCAGGCTTAATACTTATGGCTGAATTCAAGCCTGGCTCCATGTGCGCCCTAAGGTTAAGTATCCACTTCAACTCACTCAACTCAAGGGCACCCACCATATCCCCTTCTCTCCTATTATGATGCAGCTGCTGCAGAACCCTAAACTTAAAAACATGTGACGGAAACTGTTGGCAGTGTCTGGCCAACACATTGGTGATATTTCCTTTCCTGATGTCATACACGTACTCATAGAATTTCTAGCCCTCATATAATAACATGCATCACCTACTCCCAGGATATTGTAAAGCCTCATAGAAACACATAATCAGATACAACTTGTACATACTCATAGAATTCCTAGTCCGCAGACAAAACCATTTACCATGTACTTCCAGGATATTGTATATTCTGACAGAAGCACATAATCAGATACAAATTGTACATACTCATTCAATTCATAGTCCACTTATAATAACATGTATCACCTATTTCCGGGATACTGTATATCTTCACAGAGGCACATTATCAGATACAAATCGCACATACTCATAAAATCCCTTGTCTTCATATAATAACATATATCACCTACACCCAGGATATTGTATATCCTCACAGAAGCACATAATCAGATTCAACTTTTACATAATAATATAATTCCTAGTCCTCAGATAATAACATGTATCACTTACTCCCAGGATATTGTATATTCTCACAGAAGCATATAATCAGATAAAGCTTGTACATACTTATAGAAATCCTAGTCCTCAGATAACATGTATCACCTACACCCAGAAAATTGTATATTCTGACATAAGCACATAATCAGATAGAAATTGTACATACTCATAGAATTCCTAATCCTTATATAATAACATGTATAACTTTCTCCCAGGATATTGTATATCCTCACAGAAGCACATAATCAGATACAAATCGTACATACTCATAGAATTCCTAATCCTCATATAATAACATGTATCACCTATTCCCGGGATATTGTATATCCTCACAGAAGCAGATAATCAGATACAAATTGTACATACTCAGATATCCTAGTCCTCATATAATAACATGTATCATTTACGCCCTGAATATTGTATATCCTCACCGAAGCACATAATCATATATAACTTGTGCATACTCATAGAATTCCTAGTCCTCAGATAACATATATCCCCAAACCCCGGGATATTGTATATCCTCACAGAAGCACATAATCAGATACAAATAATACATATTCATTGAATTTCTAGTTCTCTCAGACTAACGTATCACCTACTCCCCAGATATTGTATAACCACACAGAAGAACATAATCAGATACAAATTGTACATAGTCATATAAGTCCTCAGACTAACGTATCACCTACTCCCAGGATATTGTATAGCCTTACGGAAGCATATAATCAGATACAACTTGTACATACTCATAGAATTCCTAGTCCTGAGATAATAACATGTATCACCTACTCTGAATATATTGCATATTCTCACAGAAGCACATAATCGGATACAACTTGTACATAATCATAGAATTCCTAATCCTCAGATAATAACATGCATCACCTACTCCCAGGATATTGTATATTCTGGCAGAAGCACATAATCAGATACAAATTGTACACACTCATCGAATTCCTAATCCTCATATAATAACATGTATCACCTACTCCCGTGAAATTGTATATCCACACAGAAGCACATAATCAGATACAACTTGTACCTACTCATAGAATTCCTAGTTCTCAGAAAATAACATGTATCACCTACTCCCAGGATATTGTATATTCTGACAGAAGCACATAACCGGGTACAAATCATACATACTCACAGAATTCCTAATCCTCATATAGTAACATGTATCACCTCCTCCCAGGATATTGTATATTTATTTATTTTATTTTATTTTACATTTGTTGACTGGGCTAGTCTAACTGGATACATGTCCATTTTCAGTACTGGCCCAGGGAGATAAGCTCCAAACATAAAAACATTACAAAAATAGAAATTACGAAATAAAATTACAAAATAGAAATTACAAAATAAAAATTCTCTGCTTACACTGAATAGCTTTCATGTGGAGATATGCTCCAAACAGCAAAATTACTATATATGATACTTAAAGTTACTAAGGTTCTACTACATAAGAGAATTTAATAGTGTATGGGTTATAATTAAATGAAAAGTTTGTCTAAGAAGAGGAAAAGTAGTTTAGAGTTTTTGCATGGGTGTTGGATATAAGGAGATACAGGTACACTTGTGGTACTAATGTTGCCATTTGTAAGTCAAAGTAGGGGAACTAGAGATGTAGCTAGAGAAAAAGGATACGTATGAGGGCTGAATAAAGTTAGCTTCTAGGATTAAAGGTTGAGAGGGGACAAAGCCCAGGAGGAGGGCATATAGCAAGAAGAGATAGTAATAGGAAAAGTAAGGTTTAGTCGGGTTTAGTGCAGGGACAGAGCCAATGATTTTTCATGTGTTCTTTGAGGTGTTTTTTGTAGAGAGATGTAGATGAGAGAGATGTGAGTGACATAGGAAGCTTGTTCCATATTTTCCCACAACGTTGGTAATAATGGAGTCTCCAGCTTTGTTATTAGATTTGATATGGGTGATTAGTAGCTTATTAGCTGAACGGAGTGTCGCTAGATTTTTATGTGGGGAGATTAAGTTAGAGAGGTTTGGAGTATTATTTGGATGATGAAGGATTTTTTGTAGGAATGCTAGTTGATTATACACCAGGCGGTTTTGTAGTTCAGACCACCCGGGTTGTTTAAGGTTGTGACAATGGTGGGTTCTAAAAGGGGTGCCAGTGGCAAATCTTGCTATATTGTTATAGCTAGTTTCGAGTTTATTTAGATTAGATTTAGATAGATTTGTATATATAGGAGAGGCATAGAATAGGGTAGAAGTGAGATGGATCTGGGCAATGGAGGTTCTAGCTAGAGGTGTGAGGTAAGGTTTAATTCTATACAAGGAGCCAAGTTTTTTTATTGACCATCAGTATAATATTGTTGATGTGATCGTCATAGCTGAGGTTATTATCTATAGTATTGCCCAGGAGAACGTAGTAGTATCAGGGGTAATAGTGGTACCGTTGTTAGGGGTAATTGTGAAGTGGATGGATGGGGACTTTTGGGTGGGAGCAAAGAGTAACAGTTTTGTTTTTTAGGGTTAAGGAGGAGGCAATGGTCAGAAAACCAATTTTCAACAGTGTTAAATACTGTTTGGGTAAGGGTTTGAAGAGATATAGATGAATTAGAAGAACATAGAGTGGAGTCATCAGCATATTGAATACAGGTGGCTTGAGGAAAAACAGTATTGAGGTCATTAATAAAATTGAAAATAAAAGAGGGCCTAATATAGAGCCTTGAGGGACTCCAATGTTTATGGGGAGGGGTGTGGATAGCACCGCTTGATGTCTGTTTTTTAGATAGGATGTAAACCAAAGTATTGCTTGAGGGTCAAGAGATTATGCTTTCAGCACACCGATTAGTAAGTCATGGTTAACCATATCAAAGTCTTTTGATAGGTCAATAAATAATGCGGAGGACAGAGTTATTATTTCAATTTCTGTTTATACAGTCAGCAAAAGTTAGCAGGGCAGTGGTTGTACTACGAAAGGGCCTAAAGCCGTGCTGGCAATTGGCAAGTAAATTGTTGTCGAGCAGGTGTTGAAGTAGTTGATGGTGAATACATTTTTCCATTATTTTGGCAAGTGGGGAGAGTAATGCAATTGGACGGAAATTGGAGATATCAGTGGATTTGCCTCCTTTATGCAAAGGGATAATGTGGGAGACTTTCCATATGGATGGGATGCTACCTTTTGTGATGGTACGGTTTATAAGGATGGATATTGGATAAGCTATGACTTTGGAAGCTATCTGAAGATATTCAGCTGGCAGGTGGTCAGCAGAAGGGGTACAAGGCTTGAGTTTTTGAAGGAGTTTGCAGATAAAGGATGTTGGTACAGGTTGTATGTAGAAGGAAGGCACTGGACTGTTGATGTTTTGTAACGGGTTGGGAGGACTGAGAGGAAGTGTCTTTGCAAGATTTTGAATAATTTCAGTGAAGTAATTATTGAAGGCATCAGCTATTTGCAAAGGATTATCATGAGGAATTGAAGTTGGGGCTGGAGTTTTGGAATGTCCTGGTTGGAGAAGTTTATTGATGCCTGACCAGAACTTTTGTGGATTTTTGTATGAGATTGTTGAAGGTGGTGATAATAATTTTTTTTGTCTAAGATAATGTCCTTTTTGGTTGCATTTCTTAGCTGTTTAAAGAGTAGATGGTCTGCAGAGCTCTTAGTGGCTCTCCATTTGGCCCATATTTTGTTTCATAGGAACATTTTTTCCTTGGTTTGTTGTGTGAGCCATGGAGCTGCTTTGGTCCTGATTCGGGAGGATTGAAGGGTGGCATGGAGTTCCAGGATTTGTAGGAATTTAGTATTAAAGTAAGAAACAGCTTCATCTAGTTTGAGGTGCTTCAGAGGTGACCAGTTACAGGCTTTTAGTTCATTTTGAAAGTTATCTTCTTGTAAGTGTTTTTTTTTTGTATGAAAGGTTATAAAGGTGTTATTGGTAGGATTATGAGCCTTTTGCCTTATTATATAGGTTAAAACATGGTCACTAATGTCATCAGGTAGTGTTCCTGGTATATAGGTTTCAGGATGACTATTTACAAGGATCCAGTCAAGAGTGGTTTCTTTATTACTAGGTTTGTGAATTCTTGTGGGGGTGTTTATTATGTGGCTGAAACCATGAAGATTAATGTGGGTACTAGGATTAGGGGAGCTACAGGTAGTCCAGTCAATATTAAAGTCACCTAGTATTATTGTTTCTTGAGGAAGTAGGGTGGAGAGGTTACTAAGAATATTTTCAAGAGTTTTAGTATTATTTCCAGGTGGGATGTAGGTTCAGATTATGAAAATAGATTTAGATGTATTAATTTGTAGTTTAATAGTAAGGGTTTCGTCACTGGTGTTAGGAGGTAGAGGTACATTATAGGATGAAACTTGAAGTTCTGATTTATACAAGATAGCTACACCGCCACCCTTTTTGGAAGTACGGTCACATCTGAGGATGTTGTATCCAGGTGGGGTTATTTCTAGGTCATGAGTAGAGGGTTTTAACCAAGTTTCAGTAAGACAAAGGAGATCATATGCATGTAATTGTAAAAGAGCATGTAATTGACTGAGTTTATTGTTAATGCTACGGATGTTAAATTGAGCTATTTTGAGAGAGTTACATAGTTGTGTGGATGCAGAAATTCCATTAGATGTTTGTGTTAGTGGAATATTGGTATATTGTTGGTTAGGGCCAGGATTAGGATGAATATCTCCATCTAATAAAAGATCAATAGGATGTTTTAGTATAGTCCTTATGTTTTTAAAGTACTTGGGTGAGCTTAGCTTGCTGGGGAAGTAGGTAACATGTGAAGATCTATGAAACTTTGGGAGTAGGTAAACTGATGTGGAGGTTATATTGCTATGGGCGAGGGAACTGAGGTGTGAGTTTGGTATAATTTGTTGGTGGGAAGGTATATTATTAAGTAGAGAGAAGTGCTCATAGAGGGTTAGGGTGTAGGGTAGAGTTAGGAATAGTAAAGTGAAGAAGTAATAAAAAGGCAATATTTAAGGTTAGAGTTATGTAAGATGGTCATTTTAGAAAGTAGGTTTTGTGAGGTAATGTAAAATGTGAGATAAAGTAAATAAATAAGGTGTGGTCTGGTAGTATAGAGAGATAATTGTACCTTAGTACAAAAGAGTGGGGATGAATAAGGAGATAGTTAAGAGAGGAGTTCTCAATTAGAAGTCTAAGGTGATAGGGAGATTAATTAAGTGGGTGTGGCTTATTATGTTTAAGTTTAACAGCACTGGGGGTGGGTGGGAATTGAGGATAGGGTAGAGGAGCAGAGTGAGCCTGTAGGCCGAACGGAGCAGGCTACAGCAAGTAGTGGAGGATCCAACAGAGACAATCAGTGAACAATGGTAGCCCAGAGAGAGACAGAGGAGCAGGTAAGTAGCTTCTAATAGAGCAAGCAGGGAATAGGTAAGAGGATAGTGAAAGGAGATGCTAAAAAGAATTAAAGTCGACAGTAGGCAGACAATGAGGAGAGTACAGCCCAGGAGCAGGTGATGAGTAGTATGGTGTAATAGCAAGGCATCAGGGCAAGGGATGAGGAAAAGAAAGAAAGGGATGCTGTGAGATGAAACAAGTAGTATTAGGGGAGTGAGTAAGGGCACAATGCTAGAGTACACTGCCACCTAGTGGGCAGAAAAAAGCACGGCAGCTAACCAGTACACTGCTACCTAGTGGGCAGAAAAAAAGCCCAGCAGCTAACCAGGAAAAGTAAAGTAGGTAGGGAAGGATAGTTTAACAGGTGAAGAAATTCAACAGGAGTTTCTAGTAGGTGAGAGGAGTCTGACTGCTGGCTTTCCTGACTCAGTGGCTAAGTTAGTTTACAGAGTTTAATTATAGAACAGATAAAACAGATTTGCTTACAATAGGGGTTAGTGGTGAGACATACTTTGTGATTTCTGTACAAACAGCAGTAGGCATTGGGGCAGTAGCTACAAAGATGGTCCAATTCGGTAAGGCTTGAGGTGGATCAGGCGGTCCTTAATATCCTCACAGAAGCACATAATCAGATATAACTTGTACATACTCATAGAATTCCTAGTAATCAGTTAATAACATGTATCACCTACTCCCAGGATATGGTATATCCTCACAGACGCACATAATCAGGTACAACTTGTACATACTCATAGAATTCCTAGTCCTCTTATAATAACATATATTACCTATTCCTGGCATATTGTATATCCTCACAGAGGGACATAATCAAACACAAACACACATACTCATAGAATTCCTAGTCCTCTTATAATAACACGTATCGCCTATTCCAGGGATATTGTATATCCTCACAGAGGGACATAATCAAACACAAACACACATACTCATAGAATTCCTAGTCCTCTTATAATAACACGTATCGCCTATTCCAGGGATATTGTATATCCTCACAGAGGGACATAATCAAACACAAACACACATACTCATAGAATTCATAGTCCTCTTATAATAACACGTATCGCCTATTCCAGGGATATTGTATATCCTCACAGAGGGACATAATCAAACACAAACACACATACTCATAGAATTCCTAGTCCTCATATAATAACATGTATCACCTACTCCCAGAATATTGTATATCCTCACAGAAGCACATAATCAGATACAACTTGTCCATACTCATAGAATTCCTAGTCCTCAGATAATAACATGTATCACCTACTCCCAGGATATTGTATATCCTCACCAAAGCACATAATCAGATACAAATTGTACATACTCATAGAATTCTTATTCCTCAGATAATAATAATATATATAACATACTCCTAGGATATTGTATAACCTCAGAGAAGCACATAATCAGATACAAATTGCACATACTCATAGAATTCCTAGCCCACCTATATTGACATGTATCACCCACTCCCAGGATATTGTATATCCTCACAGAAGCACATAATCAGATACAACTTGTACATACACATAGAATTCCTAGCCCTCATATAATAGCATGTATCCCCTACTCCCAGAATATTGTATATCCTCACAGAAGCACATAATCAGAAACAACTTGTACATACACAGAGAATTCCTAGTCCTCAGATAAGAACATGTATCACCTACTTTCGGTATATTGGATAACCTCACAAAAGCACATAATAAGATATAAAATGCACATAATCATAGAATTCCTAGTCCCCAGAAGACAACATGTATCACCTACTCCCGGGATATTGGATAACCTCACAGAAGCACATAATCACATACAACTTGTACATAGTCATAAAAGTCCTAATTCTCATGTAATAACATGTATCACCTACTCCTAGGATATTGTATATCCTCAGAGAAGCACATAATCAGATACAACTTGTACATACTCTTAGAATGCTAATCCTCAGATAATAACATGTATCACCTACTCCCGGGATATTGTATAACCTCACAGAAGCACATTATCAGATACAACTTGTACATATTCATAGAATTCTTAGTCCTCAGGTAATAACATGTATCATTTACTCCCAGGATATTGTATATCCTCACAAAAGCCCATAATCAGATACAAATCATACGTATTCATAGAATTCATAGTCCTCAGAGAGTAACATGTATCACCTACTCCTCAGATATTGTAAAACCATACAGAAGAACATAATCAGATACAAATTATACATGCTCTTAGAAGTCCATGTCCTCATATAATAGTATGTATCACCTACTCCTAGGATATTGTATATCCCCACAGAAGCACATAATCAGATACAACTTGTACATACTCATAGAATTCCTAGTCCTCATATAATACCATGTATCACCTACTCACAGGATATTGTATATCCTCAAAGAAGAACATAATCAGATACAACTTGTAAACACTCATAGAATTCCTAATCCACAGATAATAACATGTATCACCTACTCCCAGGATATTGTATATCCTCACAGAAGCACATAATCAGATATAACTTTTACATACTCATAGAATTCCTAGTCCTCAGGTAAAACCATGTATCACCTACTACCAGGATATTGTATATCCTCAGAGAAGCACATAATCAGATACAACTTGTATGTATTCATATAATTCCTAGTCCTCAGATAATAACATGCATCACCTACTCCCAGGATATTGTATATTCTGGCAGAAGCACATAATCATATACAAATTGTACATACTCATAGAATTCCTAATCCGCATATAATAACATGTATCACCTACTCCCGGAAAATTGTATATCCACGAAATAAACCAAAACAAAAACAACTGTAAACAGTCAGCAAAGGAAAAAGAGAAATCCACAAATGTCTAAACACCAGCACCACAAGAAATTTATTTGTTAGCGCTTTCATGCAACTGCAATACGTGTACTTCTTCAGACAAATAAAATGGCAAAGAAACACCCATTAAATACCAAAAAGACATCGTTAATGCCTAATTGAATTATTAATCTATTCAACAATTAAAGCCACAGTTAAGAATATATAAAAAATCAACACTTAAAAAATACTAATATTGCCAATACATAAAAACATCAAAGACATTGCATTGGTAGAAATGTATAAAATTATTAAAGGAATTAATATTTCCCCTGTAACACATAAATAAAACATATATATTCAAAAATACAATATATCATGAAAATGCATTTACAAAAATATAATAATTGTCATAATCTTATATGTATAAATTTTATCACACCATATTATTGCTCCAAGGCTCTTAATCTAAGTAAACATTTAATGGAACACAAGTCATTAATTCCTGGATACACATATGCATTAGTACGTAGCTGCCAAATTAATTCCTGTTCTTCTAGTTTTTGATGCCATGGACCATCCCTAGGATTCTTAGGAACACTTTGCACAACCACAAACTGAAAACTGTGTGTTTTGAACTCATTAATATGTCTTGCCAATGCATTAGTTAGGTTATTTTTAGAAATAGCATATACATGTTCGTATATACGTTGTTTAAGTTGACGCTCAGTTTTTCCTAAATAAAATACAGGACACATTTTGCACTGAGCTAAATAAACAATACCTTGACTTTCACAATTATGCTTATCCTGTATAGTATAATAGAGACCATTAATACTAAAAGAGGTGCCTGTTAAAATGCATTTACAATATTTACACCTACCACACTTGAACATACCTTTAATATTTGTTTGTTTCAAGTGTGGTAACTCAAACAGCCTCTTTAGATTCGGTCCATTTCTAAATGTTATTTATGGTTTAGGCCCAAGGGCTTTGTCCAAGGTTAATTCTTGAGTAATAAGGCCCCAATTAGAATATAATATATGTCTAACCTCATGGGAAATATCATTAAATTGTGTCAAAAAACTGGTAATATACCTACTACCATCCATTAGAACAGTCTCAGTATGCTGAGATGTGGACAAAGAATTTTCAGTATCATCATGTACAGAGGTCTGGGCAACAGTTAAAATAGGGCCTAAAAGTCTCTTTGACCTTTTAGATGTAACTTCCTGAATCAAGGCATTAACCATAGAAATAGGATAACCGCGACTAGTGAACATGTTACATAAAAGGTTACATTCTGAAATAACATCATCATCATGAGAACACATTCGCGAAGCCCTAACTACTTGAACTTTAACAACGCCTCTTTTTTGGAAGTACGGATGGTTACTGGCAAAGTGTAAAAAAGAATTACTATAAAAAGGTTTATGGTAAATACAAGTCTTGTATCTGCCATAAAAAAATGTCCTTACTCAAGGATATATCCAAAAAATGAATTATGTCTGTATCAAAGCAAAAAGTAAACTCCAAAAAGGACGTAAATGTGGACATGGTATGGACCAAGGCTTGAGCATCGTTGTAATTTCCCTTTATAATAAAGAACATGTCGGCTTGGTATCGTGTATACCAGATGACCATATCTTTAAAAAGATAGTGAGAAAAAAGGTAGGTTCATTCCCAAAAAGCCATAATGGAAATGGCAAAGCTGCCGCCACAAGGGGAACCCATGGCGACGCCTGATTTTTGTAAATACAAATCACCATTAAACAAAAAATAATTATTGGTAAGAACAATCTCCAATAGGGAAATAATAAGATCTATATCTTTTCCTGGTATTTGCTTTAACAATAAAAGATCTCTAACCCATTCCATGCCCACACTATGTGGAATAACAGTGTATAAATCTTTTATGTCCACAGTGAGAAAACCATATGATACATCAAATGGTATATTATTTAAATGCTCCAGGACATACCATGAATCATGACAGATTTGAATTTCTGTCTTCAATAAATCCTTTAATTTAGACTCCACCCATTTGGCACAAGCATATGTCATTGATTTGCGCCCATCTATGATTGGTCCCAGTGGAGGGTCATACATATTCTTATGGAGCTTGGGCACACTGAAAATGACAGGTGTTAATGGGGTTTGCATAGATAAATAATGGTAGGTGTCTATGGAAATAGTGCCTTCAATAAATAAATCACTCAACTGAGATTTAATACTTTGATATGCTTTGTTAAACTCGTTCAGTGATACTTTCACATAATTAGGTTTACGTTTAAGCTGGTGAGCTTATCTATGATGCCTGAGTGGGGTATTGTGTCGAAGGCCTTAGCCAAGTCCAGGTAGGCTGTATGGACTGCTTTACCCTCATCAATGGCTCTAGTGACTGTTTCGAAAAAGTCAACCAGGTTCAAAAGCCAGGATCTGCCCTTTACGTCAGACCCATGATTTAGTACAATGCCCCATTTGGTATGTACCTCACCCGGCATTTTCAACAGCTGGAGAGGCCACAAAAGTACCTCACCAAGAGGATCAAGGGTCTCCAACATATGACTCATTCTGCCAGACTAAAAAGACTCCAGATCTATTCAGTAGCATACCGCCTGCTCAGAGGTGATCTCTGCCTGACGTACAAGGCCATGTCCAATCAGGATCTGATGGACATGCTCCACCTCAAAAAATCCAAATCCATCAGGACCACGAGATCTAAAGACTTAAACCTCGGCACAAGTATGAATAGGACATGCTGGAGGGATAGATTCATAACCCAGAGGCTTCCCATGCTTTGGAACAAGATCCCAGTTCATGTTAGGCAGAGCCCCTCACTGACTCTCTTCAAGAGAAATCTTGATGAGTGGATGGGAGATCGTAAGTTTACCCCAGGGGTCACATCTGTGTCACTGCTAGACAGGGGCACAGTAAACTAATTCTATTATATAAGGGGGCCTTCATTGTGTCACTGCTAAACAGAGGCACAGTATTCTAAATCTATTCTGTGCATTTTTGTGCATTTTTGTACCATTTCATGGGGTGGCGAAAGCCACATCAATATGGCTAGGCTTACAAATGCCCCAAGGCAGATAGCCTAGTACTAAACTATGAAACTATGAAACTATAAGAGTGAAAGAGGTCATAACTCCCCTGTATTCGACCCTCATCACGCCAATAATTGAGTACAATACTCCCTTTGGTATGCACTTTACCAGGCAACTCTACCAGCAACTTAAGAGACCTCAGAGATTTCTAACCAAAAACATTCAGGGGCTCCATCACATCACGCATTAACAGACTGAAGACACTGTCACTGTACTCAGTAGCGTACTGACTACTTAGAGGAGACTTGTTCATGGCCTACAGAGCAATTGGATTCAAACCTAATGGAAATGCTGCACATCTGCAGGTCAAGTGGGACAAGGGTCACCCGCTCCAGGGACCTTAACTTGGCCTTTGACATAAATAGGACTTGCTGGAGAGACATATCTGTCTCACAGAGGTTGCCACTCCTCTGGAATAGGCTACCAATTCACATCAGAAAGACCCCCTCTATGATCCTATTTAACCATAGCCTGGATGACTGGATGTGAAACCGTAAATGCTTCCGGGGATTTCACCTATGACCCTCCTAGATACGGGCAGTCCTTGCTAACTAGGATCATGAGTTTAGACATGATCCTTATATTGGGTTTCTGTAATATTATACAGGGTATACATGGCGAGGCAAAGACTTTCAGGTTAATGGACTAGTAACCACCTATGAACCTGTTAGGTTAGTCTGTGTTTCAGATTATTCTACTTTCCTAGTACACACTATAATATTCAGATTATTAAAGCCTCTTTTCCATGCTACTTTAAAATATCTAACATCTAGGACTAGATTACCAATCACTGGAGAGACTAGGAGCAGCATTTCAGGAATCAGCATGGGACTATTGCTTCTGCTTTGCTATAGTGATAGAAGGAGTAGACAGGTATTATTTCCTAGCCTTTCTAGAGAT
Organism: Protopterus annectens; assembly: GCF_019279795.1. Taxonomy (NCBI): domain Eukaryota; kingdom Metazoa; phylum Chordata; order Ceratodontiformes; family Protopteridae; genus Protopterus; species Protopterus annectens. The sequence continues at coordinate 1,890,366,227 of NC_056743.1, read as the reverse complement.
TACCAGTCCCTGGAAAACCTGAAAATTGCATTGCTTCCTAGGAGCTAACTTGGGGTTAATGCTACATTTTTACTTCTGGTGGCAGAAGGAGCAGATGGCGTTGATTCCTGACTGGGCAGCCTGTATTGGACTTCACTAAGTGGTCTGGTTTCAAGTTTAGTGAGAACCTCTTCATGGCCTTTATGCAGCTTGCCTGTTTGTTGCATCCAGATGCTGTACATTCTATCCAGAGCATCTGTCAAGAGACCTCAACCCACCAGTAGCTGGGTGGATACTGCTTCTCAGGTAGTAGTTGGGCAGATACTGCTTCTCAGGAAGTAGTTAGGCAGATACTGCTTCTCAGGAAGTAGTTGGGCAGATACTGCTTCTCAGGAAGTAGTTAGGCAGATACTGCTTCTCAGGTAGTAGTTGGGCAGATACTGCTTCTCAGGAAGTAGTTAGGCAGATACTGCTTCTCAGGAAGTAGTTGGGCAGATACTGCTTCTCAGGAAGTAGTTAGGCAGATACTGCTTCTCAGGAAGTAGTTAGGCAGATACTGCATCTCAGGAAGTAGTTGGGCAGATACTGCTTCTCAGGAAGTAGTTAGGCAGATACTGCTTCTCAGGAAGTAGTTAGGCAGATACTGCATCTCAGGAAGTAGTTGGGCAGATACTGCTTCTCAGAAAGTATTTGGGCAGATACTGCTTCTCAGGAAGTAGTTGGGCAGATACTGCTTCTCAGAAAGTATTTGGGCAGATACTGCTTCTCAGGAAGTAGTTGGGCAGATACTGCTTCTCAGGAAGTAGTTAGGCAGATACTGCTTCTTAGGAAGTAGTTAGGCAGATACTGCATCTCAGGAAGTAGTTGGGCAGATACTGCTTCTCAGAAAGTATTTGGGCAGATACTGCTTCTCAGGAAGTAGTTGGGCAGATACTGCATTTCAGGAAGTAGCTGGGTAGATACGGCTTCTCAGGAAGTAGCTGGGCAGATACTGCTTCTCAGGAAGTAGTTGGGCAGATACTGCGTTTCAGGAAGTAGCTGGGTAGATACGGCTTCTCAGGAAGTAGCTGGGCAGATATGGCTTCTCAGGAAGTAGCTGGGCAGATATGGCTTCTCAGGAAGTAACTGGGTGGATATGGCTTCTCAGGAAGCAGGTTGGGATTAGTGCTGCTCTTTTACTTCTGGTGAGAGAAGGAAATATTGACCACTGATTCTTGGCCCCATGCATCTGTGTTGTGACCACCACTTCTTACACCACCAGACAGATAGCACCTCCAGTGTCCAACTCCAAACTTCAGAGGCACTACTGCCCATTCAGAAAAGGTGCTACTTCCCATTCAGGCCACATCAGTAATCACCTGGAACCATGGATTTACATGTTCCAATCTTCTCTCTAGCAAGCTTTGCTGAAATGGGCATCCTGAGACCATGTATGCAATTGTCAGATGCTTACTGACAACCAGTCAGTACACAAAATGCCACAGCATGTGTGAGGTGCAGTTATTTACTGCTATTGGAGGCAAAACTCTCACATGAAGATACTATAAATAATAAGCAGGTTATCAGTACCAAACAACTCCACAGTAAATCAATCACATAGATCAGACCAAACACATAGATCTACATATGCTGAAGTTCTTAAAAGTAACCTACCTAAACCACAGAGGCCTCTTAAATGTAACTCAAGAAACAGGTATCTTCCACAACCTGACAGACAACACAGACAGCACCATCATGAAATGTACATCTAAGAGCTTAGTGTTTCAGCTCAAAAGCCCATAAGGCAAACCTCCACACAAACTAACATCCTAGTCATGGGTGACTCCATTATGAGGTGCACTGATGCACCAGACTGAGAAAGCACCGGGTCATGGTCAGCTGTCTGTTAGACGCAAGGATTTGTCATGTCATACAGGTACTCAGGTCCTTGCAGCACAAGTACACATATGGCACAGTGATGGTATTTGTGGATGTACACGACTTAAAATGTACCTCCCTGGACTATATGAGGAGAGACATGATGAAGCTCTCAGAATGCGTGTCCAATGTATGTATGAACATAGCCTTGAACAGCATTTTCCTTTCATAAAGAATGATGCTGTAATATTTTTATTTTTATTAATTATTTGATTATTTTTATTTTGCTTTTGTTTGCTGGGTTTGTCCATCTGGGTTTAGTCAAAAAACTTATTTCAGCAGAGGCCCATGGGGAAAAGCTCCAATATATCACAGACATTTTTAAACAGACATTCAGTAATATACATGATAAGACATTAAATAATATCATGTAACAAGTGATCTTTGCCTGACTTATAAGGCATACCTGGACCCTGTTTTGATGAGCATTTTGCACATCCGCAAAACAAACAGCATCATAACCACTTGATCAAAAGACCTAACTTTGCTTACAACATAAATAGGACAAGTTGGAGAGGTAGATATGTTTCTAACAAAATTCCAATTCAGTGGAACAGGATCCCCCTCCTTATGAAGCAGAGTTCCTCTCTAGCCCTATTTAAAAGTAACTTGGACCAATGGATGGGTAATTGGAAATTCAGTCCTGGTCTGGCACCTATATCTCTGATGGACAGAGGCAGTCAGTAGATCCACCCCCACCATATAAATCAAATGTGTGGGTCACATATGGGTTGCATGGCTAGACTTATAAGGACCCCAGTGGTTGTTAGCCTAGTATATACCTATGAACCTATGAGCATTAACAATTACACATACATTTGCTAATTAGAATACATTCATATGAAAGTAGAAACAACTATTACAGTATAAAAGATTTTTATGCATTAGTAGATACTGACCATTTAGCATTTTAAGAAATATATTATTGAATTTGTCAGATAGATAGATGATGTAATCAGTACTTAGAATTGGAGGAGCTAGGTAGGGCAGAAAATGTTACTATTGTAGTTAAGAGGTGGGGTATAAAGTAAGTTCAGAGACAATTATATGTATGGCTCTCATAAGGTTTATATTAGAAGTATACAGGTAGGGGGTGAGCAGTGTTAGAACATAAAACGTATAGCTGTGAGATGCTAGTAAAACAATTCAGGAATAGGTGAAGACTGGTTGTGGGGCATAGAATTCTGAATTAAGAGAAATGGTTTGATGAAATGATGTCTTTGGAGCATTTCGGCCCCGGGCCTGTGTTGACAATTGGTTCATTCCTAGTCAGACTTTCCAGGCAAACCAGTGTTATATAAATAATAAATTCATAAAGTAATGACAAGCTTAAGATAACAGTTGGTATATTTTTGGGGAGCTGTACAAGAGCAGATCAATCGATTTGATAGGTGAAGCTTTAGTTGTGCTTTAAATTACTTTACTTTTTGAATTAATTTTATTGGTTGCGGGATATGGTTCCATAGCTTAGCTACACTATTTGACTGTAGAGAGACACCTGCACTATTATAGTGATTCGTCTCTAGTGCATAGAGTGGTATTGTGGGAGTAGTGTTGCATTAGGTTTTTAAGGGCTGGACAATTATCTGCCTTAATGAAAAGTCTGTGTATTGTAGTTAGCTGAGAAGGAAGTAGGCGATGTCATCATTCTAACCAGTTTAATTCTCTGAGGGTTAGGCAGCGGTGTGTTCTGTTGTTACAGTTTACTGCAAGTTATGATATTTTATAATCACATTGCTCAAGTTTGGACAGTTGTGAGACTTAAAAGTTTAGTGAAGATTGGGGCAGCTTACAGGACGGATGGCAATGGGAAATTAGAGGCTATTTCTGGTTATTTCAGTGATGTAGGTTTTTTCTCTTTATATAATGTATCTATTTTTTTTACGATTTTTTTATCCAAGTGTAAGACATGGTGGTAACATTTCAACTGATGACGTCTTGCAGTTTCTGTGGTTAACTTGTTCTATTACAGCATTGTTGACAGAGAAGACAGTGAATAGTATTGTTTTGGTAGAGATTTTTAGTGGGGTGAAAAGCAGTACTTTAATTTTTAGGGTTCAGAAATATTGTTTAGCTATGTTTCAGTTGATAAAAAGATTTGTCAGAGCAGATTTGGGTCAGGTTCATAGGTTTGTAGGTTCATAGGTAGGTACTAGGCCATCTGCCCGAAGGCATTTATAAGCCTAGCCAGAATGTGTTGGCTTTTGCCATACCCTTAGATTAGTTCCATGTGCCTCTGTCCAGCAGAGCCATTGAAGTGATCCCTGGGGTAAACTTTCTGTTTCCCAGCCACTCATCAAGGTTTCTGTTGAAGAGGGTTAGCAGGGAGCTCTGCCTAATGTAGATTGGAATCTTGCTCCAGAGCATGGGAAGTCTCTGGGACAGGAATCTATCCCTCCAGCACATCCTATTTATTGTTGTGGTGAGGTTTAGATCCCTGGAGCATGTGGCTCAAGGGGATATAGTTTTCTTTAGGTGGAGCATGTCCATCAATTCTGGGTTGGACATGGCCTTGTATGTCAGGCAGAGATCACCTCTGAGCAGGCGGTATGCAACCAAGTACAGCTGGAGTTTCTTCAGTCGAGCTGCATAGGGCATCTGCTTGAGGCCAGTCATCCTCTTGGTGAGGTACTTCTGTGGTCTTTCCAGTTGTTGCAGTTGTCTTGTAAGGTACATCCCAAATGGAGCATTGTACTCTATGATGGGTCTGATGAGTGATGTGTAGAGGGGCCCAATGAACTCTTTCGATCTGGATGCAAACCCTTTTGTGATTAGGTGGGCCACATAGAAGGATTTTCTAACCACTTTGGCAATGTGATTATCAAAGCAGAGATTACTATCTACTTGAGTCCCCAGATCCCTTATTACATCTTACGTATGTAGGGGGCTACCACCTATGTGATAGTTTGTGGGTACTTTGTTTTTTCCAAAGGGGATAACTATGCACTTTTTGGCATTTAGCTTGAGGCCATGGTTTTGACACCAGGTATCTGTTTCAGTGAGAACCTTTTGGAGGATGTCTGTGTCAGCCAGAGAGTCAATTATAGCCCCTAGTTTGCAGTCGTCTGTGAACTTGGTCATCCATAGTCCTCTGGGCTTACCTGTACCTCTGAGAAGTATATGCCAAACAGGAGGGGTCCTAGGACTGAGCCCTGGGGAATGCCACTTGTAACTGGTTTAGAGTCAGACCTAGGTCCCTCAACTCTTAACATGTGGGTTCTGTCCGTGAGCCAGTTGGCAACCCATCTCGTGACGTGGGAGTTTATGTTCAGGCTAGTGAGCTTGTCTATAATACCTGAGTGGGGAATGATGTAGAAGGCCTTTGTGAGGTCTAGGTAGGCTGTGTGGACCACATTTCCCTCATCTATAGCCTTGGTAACTGTCTCAAAGACGTCCACCAGGTTTAGGAGGCATGATCTGCCCTTAACAAAGCCAAACTGGGTAGGGTCCAGTGTTTGGAGGTTCCCAATGTCTCTGTTAATGAGATCCATCATGATGTGTTCCAAAGCTTTGCAGACCAAGCTAGTCAGGCTTATAGGGTGATAGTTCTCGGGGTCCGTTGTGGCTCCACCTTTGTGGAGCAGAATAACCATTGCTGTGTGCCACTTTGTGAGCACATAGCCTGTGGAGAGGCTGAGTTTAAATAGTGTGTTTAGTTGAGGGGTTAGTTCATCTTTGAGCTCGTCTAGGACGCAGCCTGGGACACCGTCCAGTCCCACTGATGCTGTGTTTTTGGCTTTGGAGACGGCTGTTTTAACCTGAGTGTCTGTGATTTCAGGGGCACTACATTCTTCTGGTATAGTTATGGGCTCTTTCTTTTGGGGGTGAGAGGGGGGTGAAGTTTGCACTGAACCTGTCTGCCAGGATGTTGGCTATATCGGTCAGTTCAGTGTATTTTGTGCCATTCTGCACTAACTCTGAGCAGATCTGAGAACTGCCACTTAGATTGTTGACATAGCTAAAGAATGCCTTGTGGTTATCTTTGGAGTCCATGGCCAATTTTCTTTTGAAGCTAGCCTTGGATGATTTTATGAGGGAATGTAGTTTCTTGCTGATACTGATCAGGGATGTCTTCCCTTCTTGGGATTTTACTCTTTTCTGTATGAGTTTCCTCCTTCTATTGTATAGCTTGTTTATGGCAGGGGTCCACCAGACTGGTTTCCTTTTCTTGGAGGAGTGAGTCTTGGTTTTGTTTGGGATAGCATGATCCATGCATTCTTGTAGGTGCCCATAGAGTGCATTAGTAAAGGATTTTGCAGCTTGGATAGCATTATCCTTTAGCATGGGGGCTTTGAAACTTCCCACCTTGGTCTTAAGTAAAGTGAAGTTTGCTTTTGAAAAGTTTTTCACGGTGGTTTCTTTGACCGAGGCTGGTGGCGGAATGTGGATATCCAGAGTGATTAGTTTATAGTCAGATCTAACCAACAAGGGGTTGACATCCTGTGTGGAACACCGGTTGCCCATGTTGGTGATGACCAGGTCCAATATGTTGTCACCTCTGGTGGGGGTGTCGACCAGTTGATCCAGGACATTTGAGGTCACCTGGACTACAGCTTAGACTGAGCACCTCATTGGTTCTTTTGAGCTTTTTTTCTTAAAAGTTGTCTCAGGTTTCAACTTTCTGTTACCTAAGAAGTTAAGTTGTGAGTGTTTCTGCCATTTCACACTGAGCTAATCGAAGGAAGGACACTGAGCTAACTTGGAACTATAATATATAACATTAAGTATCCCATTTTTTTTTGCTTATTTTGTTCTTTATTTCTTTGTTATTTATAGCACTTTGTGTACTGTATATTTTTCTAGCTAGTTTCACTGTGTGTGAGATATTAACTGGAAATTGTCCACTTTTATTAAGCATCTGTTGGGTTGTTTGTTTCTGATAACTTGTTGCAGTTAAACTCTTTTTCTAGAGGCTCCTTTAGCTGTTTAAAACTTTCATTTAAAGGCTCACTGCTGCTTTTGTGCTGTGAGAAACATTTCTGCAGTTTGTTTTCTAACCTCTCTCCCTATTGGTATGGTGTTTTTTATAGTTGGTGTATTTGCAGTTGCCCGCCCCTAGTGTAAATTTGATCTGGGACCCTCTGTCATTACCTCATTCTACCCAGTACACGGAGAACATTTGAGAAGGCCAATCAGCTTAGTTTCTGCTACTCCTTTCTCTCTTTCCACTAAAAAAAAAAAAAAAAAAAAAAAAAAAAAATTTCTAAGCTTGTTTCCTTCCTTTCCTGTGGGTAGTCTAGTCTGGATATAGATTTGCTGTGTCCAGGACTATTTGTAGGCTTCTAGGCCCCCAAGTCTTTCTGTGTTGGAGGGAAGCCTTCTAGCTTAATTGTGTTAATTAGAACTATCCAGTTTTTTGTTTCAGCACTCGTCTGTTTCTTTGAGCTCAGCACTTGTTCAGAACTTATTGTAAGCACTAAATAAGCTACAAATTACTACAGCACTCAACTTTCCTCACTGCCTAGAGGAAAACAGTTTCTAGTACTTAACAAATAAGCACCTATCCAGGCATGTCTAAGGGTCAGCTCCTGGTGTTTTCTCCTGTCTACCTGATGAACCTGGGAATCTTGGGGCAATGCAGTAATTGCCTCATGTACACAGACAACCCTCTCTTCCTACCACCCAACACTACAACTTGTGAGAGATGCACTTGTATAGCCACACTGGAAGCAAAGCTCTCTTCACCCAAGAGTGGACTAGACAGTCAAGAGGAGAAGGTAAACACTTGCATCACACCACACTCAGCACATAGTCCCTCAAAACCTACACCACCAAAACACACACATAGAAACACATACCACACAGCTACATTCATGGAGGCTCTCAGTAAAAACCTGCCCAAGCAACAGGGACCTCCAAAGCAGAAACACAAGCAACCTCCATCCCCCCAACACAACCCAAATGACACATAGCCCACAAACTCAGTGTGCCACTCAACCACAGCCCATAAGGCATAACAACGTACCCAACACTCTAGTCATAGGTTACTCTATAGTCAGGCACACTGATGTTCCACTCACCAGACTAAAAAAGGAGAAAGTTACTGTCAGCTGCCTGTCGGGTGCCAGGATCCACCACATAACACATCTCAGGTCACTTCACAACGAGTACAAATATGACTCTGTCATTGTCCATGTTGGTGTGAATGACCTGAGACATACCTCATTGGACTACATGAAAATGGACATGGAGAAGCTGTCTGATCTTGTAGCCCAGGCAGGTATGAGCCTAGCCCTTAGTAGCATCCTGCCATCAGCCAGAATTATACCACAGTACAAGGACAAAATGATTGACTTCAACAGTTGGCTAAGCTTCTGGTGTCATTCTAAGGGGAGCCAGTATCTGTCTGCCTGGGATGACATGATTGACAAGCCACGATGCTTTGCCAGAGATGGCCTGCACCTGTCGCCCCTGGGATTCTGGATACTGGCTAGGGCTCTAGCCACCCCATAGTGCCTTTTTTAGGCAAGGTTCAAATGACAAATTCACCACACTAACAGGTACAGGCAAGAATAATCTGAGGGTATTGCTACTCAATGCTAGAAGTCTAAACCTCAAAATGCACTTTCTTGAGGCACTCCTTAAAATGGAGAACATCGACATCTGTGCAGTGACAGAGACCTGGTTCAAGGCTCCAGACAGTACCCCTGCATTTCCAGGCTATAATTCATACCACAACTTTCGGCCATCTAACCTGGACTGAAACACTAAAGGTGGAGGCGTGTCCATATTCATTAAGGATATCTACACCTCCAGGCTAGTTGCATCCGAGATTATTCAAGTGCAACTAACTCTGGGCAAGACCGCAATCCAAATTGTAGCTTGCTACAGATCCCCCACCATGCCCCAGGATTGCAACTCCTCATTTCTTAATACAATGGAAAATATTAGGGTACAACCTAACACCCTAATAATGGACGATTTCAACTACCCTACCATTAACTGGGAAAACTACTCATGTACCAACTCTTGTGCTCAATGTTTTCTGGTATTCATAAATTCTAATGCCATGGATCAACTTATCCACACCCCCACCAGGGGCAGCAATATCCTAGACCTGTTTATTACCAACATGGACAACCGGTGCTCCACAGCAGAGGTCAATTCCTCGTTGGTCAGATACAACCACAAGCTAATCACCCTAGACATCCTCATCCCTCCCCCACCCTCCATTAGGAAAACCACAGTAAAAAATTTCTCCAAAGCCAACTTTACGCTTCTTAAGACAGAAGTGGCAAACTTCACGACACCATGCTGATGGACAACAGAGGTATGACTGCTGAATCCTACACAAATGCACTTTATAAGCACTTACACGAGTGCATGGATCGTGCAATCCCTAACAGAACCAAGATGCTATCCTCCAAAAAAAGGAAGCCAATCTGGTGGTCCCCTGCCATAAACAAACTCTACAACAGGAGAAAAAAACTGTTGCAAAAAAGAGTAAAATCCCTTGATTGGAGAAACTCCCTGGTCAGCCTCAGTAAGAAGCTGAGATCCCTCATAAAATCCTCCAAAGCTAGTTATGAAAACAAAATTGCCACTGACTCTTAAGACAACCACATAGCATTCTATAGCTATGTCAAGAATCTCAATGGCAACACTCAGATCTGCTCTGAGTTACAGCACAATGGCACTAAATATACAGAACCAACTGATATTGCCAACATCCTGGCAGATAGGTTCAGTGCTAACTTTACCCCCCTGTCATCCCCTAAAGGGCCCATCTCTATGCTGGAAGAATGCAACGTTCCTGTAATCATGGCTGCACAGGTAAAAAACACACTATCCAAAGCCAAGAACACAGCATCCATGGGACCTGACGACATCCCAGGCTGTGTTCTACATGAACTACATAATGAACTGGCACCCCACCTAAGTACCATGTTCAATCATAGCCTCACCTCAGGCTAGGTGCCCACTGAATGGCGCACAGCAACAGTTATCCCACTCCACAAAGGGGGAGCCACCACAGACCAAGGAAACTACCACCCCATTAGCCTAATGAGCCTGGTCTGCAAGGCTATGGAATGTATCATGGAACTTATAAACAATGACATTGGTAATCTCCAAACTCAGGACCCCACCCAGTTCAGGTTTGTAAAAGGCAGATCATGTATCCTAAACCTGATAGACTTCTTTGAAGCAGTCACCAAAGCTGTAGATGAGAGTAAGGTGGTTCACACAGCCTATCTAGATCTCGCCAAGGCTTTCGACACCACCCCCCACTCTGGAATTATAGATAAACTCACAAAACTAGGTATAAATCCCTATGTCACAAGATGGGTTGCCAACTGGCTCACTGACAGAACCCACACTGTGAAAGTAGCTGACTCCAAATCCAACTTCAGACCAGTGACAAGTGGAGTACCACAGGGTTCAGTCCTGGGTCCTCTCCTGTTTGGTATCTACTTCTCTGAAGTACAGGCCAACACAGAAGGTCTTTGGCTAACAAAGTTCAGACGACTGCAAACTAGGAGCCATAATCAAAACTCCTAAAGATGTGGACATCCTACAAAAGGGCCTTGCTGAAACAGATGCCTGGTTTCAAAGCCATGGCCTCAAGCTCAATGCCAAAAGTGCATTGTCATTCCTTTTGGTAAAAACTCAGTACCCATGAACTACCACATACGTGGTAGTCTACTTAACATCGAAAGTGTGATAAGAGACCTTGGGACACAGGTGGACGGTAGTCTCTCCTTTGGTAATCAAATCGCCACAGTAGTCAGGAAATCCTTCTACGTGGCACACCTCATCACAAAAGCTTTCTCATCCAGGAAAAAAGAGGTCATTGTTCCCCTCTACTCGTCACTCATTAGACCCATTATAGAGTACAATGCTCCTTTTGGTATGTACCTCACAAGACATCTACAACTGGAAAGGCCACAGAAATACCTCACAAAGAGGATTACTGGCCTCAAAGAGATGCCCTATGCAGACCATCTCAAAAAACTGCAGCTTTATTCCGTTGCATATCGCCTACTCAGAGGCGCTCTCTGCCTAACACACAAAGCTATGTCAAACCCAGAGCTTTTAGACATGCTCCACTCAAAGAAATCCTAATCTCTATGAGCTACACACTCTAGGGACCTAAACCTCATCACCACAATAAACAGAACATGCTGGAGGGATAGATTCCAGTCCCAGAGACTTCCCATACTCTGGAACAAACTACCTATCTATATCAAATAAAGCTCCTCATTAGCACTCTTCAAGAAAAATCTTGATGATTGGATGGGAGATAGGAAATTCACCCCGGGGACCAGTTCTGTGGCTCTGCTCAACAGTGGCACAGGAAAATAATTTTCTTGGGTGGCGAAAGCCAGGGTATCTTTGGCTAGGCTTATAGGCCCTAGGGTCAATAGCCTAGTACCTACCTATGAACCTATGAACCTATAAATTCTAGGAAATATTGGGCAATGGAGTTTGTACTTGAGTAGTTCTCTCAGTTAATGTTTGGGTAATTGAAATCACCCAATATCAGGGTGTTTTGTAGGACCTTTATGTTTCCCAGTGTTTCCAGGAATGCAAAGTGGGGGTCCTGGGACATGGTGGGTGATCTGTAGCAAGCTATAATTTGAATAGCAATTTTGCCTGTTGTTAGTTGCACGTGGATGATCTCTGAAGCATTGTGCTGTGCCACTAACCTGGAGGTGTGGGTATCCTTGATGAATATATGGTTACTCCCCCGCCTTTTGTATTTCGATCTGGGTTTTGTAGCCGAAATGTATGGTATGAGTTGTATCCTGGTAGTGCTGGGGTGCTCTCTGGAGCCTTAAACCAGGTTTCTGTTACTGCATATATATATATCGATTTTCTCCATACTGTGAAGTGCCTTGAGTGCATGCATTTTGAGGTTTAGACATCTGACATTGAATAGGATTACCCTCAGTTTTTTGTTACTTGTGCTATTTACGTCGGTGGGTTTGTCTTTTGAGCCTTGCCTAAAAAAGGCACTATGGGGGTGGCAAGACCCTTGGCCAGTATTTGAAAGCCTAAGGGTGACAGGTGCAAGCCATCTCTTGCAAAGCAGCATGGCTTGTCCAGCATGTCATCCTAGGCTGACAGACACTGGATCCCCTTTGAATGACACCAGAAGCTTAGCCAATTGTTGAAATTGATAATTTATTCTCTATACCGTTCATCAGTGTATTGAAGTAGGGTAGTATTTTTCAAAGCAGTGTAGAGATCATTAGTAGACGTGTTGAAAAGTATGAGGCCTAGCATAGATCCTTGTGGGACACCAATACATACTGGTTGTATTTGAGAGGTAGCTATGGAACCATTGCAGTGAAGTGTTGGTGAAACCTAAGAATGAGAGTTTATGTATCAGTTTCTGCTGGAAGACAGTTTCCAAAGCTTTTGATAAATCTAGAAAGATGGTGGAGACCAGGCTTATAACACTTCTGCGGGTGTTGACAGTATTAAAAAAATTCAGCAAAGCAGTAGTTGTGCTGAGATGAAGTCAGAAGTCATGATGGATTGAAGACAGAAGTTGGTTATTTATTAGTTAATAACTTGCTTATGAATATATTTTTCTAATATTTTTGACAGGTAAGATAAAATGGCAGTTGCTGTCTAGTTTAAATGATCTGTATTGATTCAGTCCTTGTGCATTGGAATGATGAATGATTATTTTCCTTAGCGAGGAGACTTTATTTTTAGATATGGATCGATTTATCAGAATTGAAACTGGGTATGTAGTCACCTCAGCTACCATTTTAAGATATTCACCACGTAGATTGTCAGGGGCGGTTGCAGTAGGTTTCACTCTTTGTGGGTTATATTTTGATGGTGTGATGTGATCTGTATCAGTTTATATATTTTGAAACCTGATTGCATTTCATGTTCTAAAGAAATCTCATTTCGTATTGTGTGTTGGGCCGAAAAGCATGTTAGCTTCAACTGGCAAATTTATGTGGATTAGTCAATGAACTGTTAGATTTTATTTTCCAGGCTTTGGTGGTTCGTTTAAAGTATCCTTGCACTGGTGCTTTGTTTGTTTTTTAGTTAGTTTTGCTTTTATTGCACCTATGCTTTTGACTTGGTTTTGAGTTAACATAAATAGATCCTGTCAATAAAGCTAGAGATAATAACAAGCTAGTCTCCTCCTTATTTCTAGACTTGTCTAAAGCCTTCAACACATTTTTATAGCACATTTCAACACCAGATATCCGCATTAGGTCTATCTCTCTCAGCCCAACCTTCTATGCTTCAAGAGCTAACTGCCCAGTGAGTATCAGTCAGTAAAATGGCACTCCAACCACTCTGCATACCTCCCACTCACCACTACTATACCACAAGGCATTACCTTTGGATCCCTCCTCTTTAAAATTCTTACCAACAACCTCCACACATTCGAACAACAGCTTTCCCTAATACAGTACGCAGATGACTCCACACTCATGCGCACATCTGACAATGTGGCACACCTCCAAAAAATTACTCAACAAGTTTTAACAGCAATTGAAACATGGCTTTGTAACTCACAACTCATGCTCAACCCTAACAAAAAAAAATGCTACTTTTGTCCCCAAATCACTCTCCCATGAAAAAATAAAATGTAAAATCCTATACATTGAAGTCAATTCTCATAGCAAATTACTAGGGATGATAGTGACTTATAATCTTAGATTCGACCTGTATATACAAAATCGCATAAGAAAAACTCATGTAAAATTAGGGATGATTTATAGAGCCAAAACTTTCTCAATGATACAACTAAAGCTACGTTTGCCACAAATTATGTCCTCCCCACACCTCTTTATGGCACTTCCATCCTTACTAACCTTTAGGCATCACAAAAATAAAAATGTGAACAATGCTATAACAAAGTTGGTAAATTTGCAGCAAATAACTCGTTCAGAACCCACCACTATATAGCACTGAAAAGCCTAAATTGGTTTGAACTGTTTCATCAACTAACATATACACAACTTCTTACCACCTATAAAATTATCTAGAATCCATCTGCTTGTCCAGCACTAAATAACACTCTGTACAGCTGTGTTCTTAGTTGATCATTACGATCGAATGACCAATGTCTCCTGTTTGTCCACAAGCCTATCAAATCTGCTGGACATTGTACTCATATTATGTTGTTAAGTACTGCAACTCCTTACCTGTATCCATCAGGTCAATATCCTCCATCCCATCCTTCAAAACCATTCTAAAAGACTTCCTAGCCAAAATCTGGCTCTGTTCTTGTTCAACACCAGGATAAACTATATCCCTAAATACATCACATCTCCTTACTCTCCCTTCTTCACTCACTTTCTTACTTCTATCAATTTCTTTCCCCTGTTTTAGCTCTCTCTCTCTCTCTCTCTATATATATATATATATATATATATATATGGATTCACTTTATAACCTTGAATTACTGAAATGTCAATTTCAGTATCTCGAGGCCATAAAGTCGAATGTTAAAAATAGCGAAAGGTCATAATCGCACCGCATATATGTCAAATTCACGGTTATGACCTTACGCTGCGTAATGTCCGGGATTGTGTTTTGATGGTGTACAGTGCCATGTGTGGATGTAGGTGTTATGTCAGTTAAGTGTTTTCTAAGGGTTTTGAGTGGGAGTTAGCGTGTGTGTGAGTGTGCTGATGTGTTTGATGTGTGTGTGAGGGGTCGGAGAATGTGTGTGCGTTTTGTGTTTGTGCGATCTCGGAGTTAGTATATATAAGTGGGGGGGGTGTGGGGGGTGCAGCCCCGCACATGGGGGGTGCAGGGGAGCTTGCCCCCCTGCTTATGTGTGTATGAGTTGTGTATGTATGTAGTTTTGTTTGTTTTTGTTGTGATGTGGGTGTTGTGGTGTATGTGTAGTATTGCGTGTGCAGTTATTTCGGTGTTTTGAATTTCACGTTTTTTTTTTGTGTCTGTGTTTTGTGGATTCGGTTTTATAGTCTCGAGATACTGAAATTCAACATTTCAGTAATTTGAGGTTATAAAGTGAATCTATATATATATATATAAATATATATATATATATATATATATATATATATGAATCTATATATATATATATATATATATATATATATATATATATATATATATAAATATTCCATAAGCTTGCTTTTCTCTCACTTTGTACTGCAATTCCTGTTTGTATTATACTAACTTACCTTTAATCTCTCTACAAACTGTTTATCTCTGTTTAAATCATTGTCATATAACTTGCATCTATTTCTAACCAATGTTTTGCATATTATATCTAATTTGGTATAATTATTTAAATGGTGTTTGTTTTTACTTTTAAAGACTGTAATACTTTAGTGTTTTTCTCCCCAGGCCTTGACTGAAAATAGGCTCTTAGTCAGTTGGACTTTCCCGGTAATCAAATGTCAAAAAATAAATAAATAAATAAATTGTTGGCTCTGTCAAATCTGATAATGTTACAGCCTGGTGTTGAAGTTTCTTCATTTTTTTGTTCCTAGTGGAGACAAAGTTTCTGTGGAAACTAAGATGTCTGGAGTGTGTAGCACTATCCATATATGCACGTCGGGGAGTCTGTTATAAGCACTCTGTAACTTGGTATGGTATATATGAAGGCAGGGCGGGCTAAAGGAGCTGATGGGGATATGCTGTCTGGTGGCTGTATATGTTCAGCTGTGTCTGGGTTTAGGTCAATGTTGCTGCTAGATTCTATATTTATGGAGGTATGATGATACAGGTAGAGGTATTTATGTTTGATTTTGTGTTTAACCCAATTTGTGAGTAAATGGATGTTGCTTTGGATAACTGTATTTGAATAGTAAGATATATTAGAGATGATACAAATCTGGCATGATTAGGACATTAAGTTCAGAAGTATTTTACTTGCTGGGCACAGTATAAGAGTTTTGTTGGAATTGTAGGGTAATGAATATTGGTATGATGTTAAGTGTGCAAATAGGAGAAGAGATACTAGTATGAAGAGATGTAGAAGAAACGTTTCTGAAATGTAAGAAAGTGTGAGAAATGTAAAATAATAGACTTAGAGGTACTGCTGGAGAGGAGTCTGAGTGGGAGTGGATACTGTGCAAAGCAGTATGGGAGGGAGAAAGGCTGTTGGGAATAATGCTGAAAGTTAGATGAAGTTGAGAAATAGGTGAATTGAAACAAGAGTGCTTTTACAATATTAGTAAAATTGTTTGGTGAGGCTTAGGGAATGGGTGCCATGGGTAAAGGCTGTATGTGGGAAGTATTACAGTACAGTAATGTGGGTTCCACGGGTGAAACATGTATGTAAGAAGTATTACAGTACAGTAATGTGGGTGCCATGGGTGAAAGGTGCATGTGGGAAGTATTACAGTAGAGTACTGTGAGTGCTACGGGTGGAAGGTGTATGTGGGAAGTATAACAGTAGAGTAATGTGGATGCTCTGGGTGAAAGGTGTATGTGGAAAGTAGTACAGTAGAGTAATGTTGGTCCCATGGGTGAAAGGTGTATGTGGGAAGTCTTACAGTAGAGTAATGTGGATGCCATGCGTGAAAGGTGTATATGGGAAGTATTACAGTAGAGTAATGTGGGTGCCATGGGTGAAAGGTGTATGTGGGAAGTATTATAGCAATGTGGGTACCATGGGTGAAAGGTGCATGTGGGAAGTATTACAGTACAGTAATGGGGGTGCCATGGGTGAAAGGTGTATGTGGGAAGTATTACAGTACTGTAATGTGGGTGCCATGGGTGAAAGGTATATGTGGGAAGTATTACAGTACAGTAATGTGGGTGCCATGGGTGAAAGGTGTATGTGGAAAGTATTACAGTACAGTAATGTGGGTGTCATGGATGATGTGGGAAGTATTACAGTACAGTAATGTGGGTGCCATGGGTGAAAGTTATATGTGGGAAGTATTACAGTACAGTAATGTGGGTGCCATGGGTGAAAGGTGTATGTGGGAAATATTACAGTAGAGTAATATGGATACCATGGGTGAAGGGTGTATGTGGGAAATATTACAGTATAGTAATGTGAGTGCCATGTGTGAAAAGTGTATTTAGGAATTATTATAGTACAGTAATGTGGGTGTCATGGGTGAAAGGTGTACATGAGAAGTATTACAGTATTGTAATGTGGGTGTCATGGGTGTAAGGTGTATGTGGGAAGTATTACAGAGCAGCAATGTGGGTGCCATGGGTGAAAGGTGTATGTGGGAAGTATTACAGTATACCAACAAAACCGAAAAAAACAAGTAAAGCTGAAAAATCACCAGAGCTAAGACAAAATAGCTATCAAAAATTTACTGATCCATTGAATTATTTATATTGAATTACTGGATAACTGTGTAAGTTTGCATATGTAAAAGAGACTGTCTAGATGATGTAATTGTTCCCTGGAAGGCAAACAACCGAGGTACTATGAAACATCAGTAAATTTTCAATAGCTATTTTGCCTTGGCTATGGTGTATTTTTTAACTATTACAGTACAGTAATGTGGGTGCCATGGGTGAAAGGTGTATGTGGCAACTATTACAGTACAGTAATGTGGGTGCCATGGGTGAAAGGTGTATCTGGGAACTATTACCAAAAAAGACCACAGTAAAGAACTTCTCAAAAGCCGACTTCACACTTCTAAAGACTAGTGTGGTCTCCTTTAAGGCCCCCGAGCCGGCGGAAAACAGTACTCAAGCCGCTGAATCACTTACAAACACCTTCTACCAGCACCTGCAGGACTGCATGGATAAGGCAATCCCAAACAAAACAAAGACTCTTAGTACCAAAGGCAAGCGTCCAGTCTGGTGGACCCCAGCCATAAACAAACTCTACAATAAAAGGAGGAAGCTACTACAAGATAGAGCAAAATCCTTAAAAGGTAAGACACCCTTGACCACTATAAGTAAAAAACTAAGAGCTCTCATAAAATCATCCAAAGCAAATTTCGAGAGAAAAATAGCTAAAGACTCAAAAGACAATCATAAGGCCTTCTTTAGCTATGTTAGAAACCTAGGAGGAAACTCCCAGATATGCTCAGAACTAGTTCAAAATGATGTGAAGATTACTGATCCTACAGACATTGCCAACATACTGGCTGACAGGTTCAGTGCAAACTTCCCAAAAGGAGAGATATCTATACCAAACGATTGCAGCCCCCAAACATCTCCAGTGCCCAAGTGAGAACTGCTCTCTCCAAAGCAAAAAACACAGCATCCATGGGACCTGATGGTGTCCCCGGCTGTGTGCTCCATGAACTCAATGAGGAATTAAACCCACAGCTAGGACAGCTGTTTAATCAAAGTCTTACCTCTGGATACGTACCCAGGGAGTGGCGCACTGCAACTGTGGTCCCACTTCACAAAGGCGGTGCCTCCACCGACCCTGGAAATTACCGGCCCATTAGCGTGACAAGCCTTATCTGCAAAGCCATGGAGAGGATCATAATGGACCTCATAAATAAAAACATAGGGAATTTGCAGACTTTGGATCCAACCCAGTTTGGCTTTGTCAAAGGCAGATCATGCCTTTTAAACTTGGTTGACTTCTTCGAAACAGTCACCAAAGCCATTGACGAGGGAAAGGCAATCCATACAGCCTACCTCGATCTGGCTAAGGCCTTCGATACAATACCCCACTCGGGTATCATTGAAAAACTCATCAGCTTAAATGTTAACCCATACATCACAAGATGGGTTGCAAACTGGCTGAGTGACAGAACCCACAGGGTCAGAGTTGCTGGCGCCATGTCAGACTCAAAGCCTGTCACAAGTGGTGTCCCACAGGGCACAGTCCTGGGCCCACTCTTGTTTGGCATCTACTTTTCCGAAGTACAAGCAAACACAGGAGGGTTATGGCTGACAAAGTTTGCAGATGACTGCAAACTGGGCGCCATAGTAGAAAACACATCTGACACAGATATCCTTCAGAAGGGTCTCACAGAAACAGATAACTGGTGCCAGAGCCACGGCCTGAAGTTAAATGCCAAAAAATGCATAGTCATACCCTTTGGGAAAAACAAGGTTACCCCTAGCTACCAAATAGGTGGCAATCCACTGAGCACAGAAGAAGTTATCAGGGACCTGGGGACCCAGGTTGATAGTAGTCTGTCATTCGACACCCATGTAGCTAAAGTAGTTAGGAAGACCTTCTACATTGCCCACCTTATCATGAAGGGATTCTCATCTAGATCAAGGGAGGTCATAGTCTCCCTTTACTCATCACTCATCAGACCAATGATTGAGTACAATGCCCCATTCGGGATGTATCTGACCCGACACTTGCAGCAGCTGGGGAGGCCACAAAAGTTTCTCACCAAAAGGATAAAGGGTCTCAAAAATCTGTCCTATGCTGCCCGACTGAAAGAACTCCAGCTCTATTCAGTCGCACGCTTGCTCAGAGGTGACCTTTGCCTAACATACAAGGCCATGTCAAACCCAGATTTGATGAATATGCTTCACCTCAAAAATCTAGATCCATCAGAGCCACAAGGGGGGGAGACTTAAACCTCGACACGGCTATTAATAGGACGTGCTGGAGGGATAGATTCATCACCCAAAGACTCCCTATGCTGTGGAACAAAATCCCAGTACATGTGAGGCAGAGCACCTCGCTGGCCTTGTTCAAGAGAAATCTTGACCAATGGATGGGAGATCGCAGATATACCCCAGGGATTACCTCAGTGTCACTGCTCGACAGAGGCACAGCAAAATAATGGGTATAGTTCCCTATACTAAAGGGGTGGCGTAAGCCACAAAACGATGGGCTAGGCTTGTAAATGCCCTCGGGCAGATAGCCTAGTATGAACCTATGAACCTATTACAGTACAGTAATGTGGGTGCCATGGGTGAAAGGTGTATGTGGGAACTATTACAGTACAGAAATATGGGTGCCATGGGTGAACAGTGAATGTGTGAAGTATTACAGTAGAGTAATGCGCAGTGGATGGGAATTGGGTAAGGTAGGGGAGCAAAGTGAAGCTGAACTTTAGTAAGGGCAAAATAGGTTTAGCAAGAGGTGTAATGACAGAGAACCCCAGTGATATACTGCATAGAGCTGTACAGAGCAAATTCACAGAACACAACACTAAAATGCTAAGCAAATTATAAAACCATTACTTAGTAGGCATACATCAAATTAATCAACATGTCAAAGGAATGCTTTGCATACTAAAGATTCAGAAACTGATTATACATTCACGAATCATGTACTTGTGAAAAGGCACAGACTCGACATACATGCAGCATATCTGACTAGAATAAAAGTAATACAAATACAGCATTAAGAGGTCTTTTCCATGTTCTACATACTCACTGAATAAATAGAAACTTAACAACACATGATATGTACCTGGCCTGTGAAGATGATGACTGACTTGATGTGGGGACGACCGGACGTACATCAAGGGAGGTTTGGCAGTCCATTCTACTACAGTGATCCAGGCTGTACTGCCGGATGGCCTTAGGACACTGCCGACTATTCACTTAGTCATCAAGCCTAGGCTGCTTAGTAACCCACCCTAAGGCCAATACATTTTATAGCCAGTGTTCAACAATTAGCAAGGAGACACAAAGGAAGCCAGATTTTCTTTCATGTACTGAATGTTGGAACTAAGAAACCAAGAGGATGGAACAGTAGGCATATACACTGTAATCTAATTGGCATTGTGAACAAAAGCTTAATGGCTTCAACAACTGGCTTAGCTTCAGGTGTCATTCATAGGGGTCCGAGATATATCAGCCTGGTAGGACATAATAGACAGTTCTAACTTTTTTGGCAGGGATGAGCTGTACATGTTCCTCCCCCAAGGCTTTCTTATATTAACCAAAACTTTAGTGCCCTTTTTAGACAATACAGGTCCTCAAATGCTTCCAGCATTACAAAACGGAATCAGAATAACATAAATATATTGCTTTTCTTTGTTAAGAACCATAACAAAAATCCACTACCTACAAATACTTCTTATCATGGAAAACATTGATATATGTATTGTCTCAGGGACCTGGTTTAAAACCATTGACAGCACCCCATCAGTGCAATGTCTCCAACACCTACCAGATGTTCAGCCTTAAATCACTAGATGAAGGCACTGAAGGTGTCTGTGTCTCCAACACCTACCAGATTTTCAGGCTATATCAGTAGATGAGGGCACTGAAGGTGGCTATGTCTCCAACACCTACCAGATAATCAGGCCAAAATCCCTAGATGAGGGTACTGAAGGTGGCTGTGTCTCCAACAGCTACTAGATGTTCTGGCCTAAATCACTAGATGAGGGCACTGAAGATGGCTGTGTCTCCAACACCTATCGATGTTCAAGCCTACCAGACTAGATGAGGGCACTGAAGGTGGCTGTGTCTCCAACACTTACCAGACATTCAGGCCTAAATCACTAGATGAGGGCACTGAAGGTGGCTGTGTCTCCAACACCTACCAGACATTCAGGCCTAGCAGACTAGAGTAGGGCACTGAAGGAACTGTGCCTCCAACACCTACCAGATTTTCAGGCCTAAATCACTAAATGAGGGCACTGAAAGTGGCTGGATCTTCAACACCTACCAGACGTTCAGGTGTAAATCACTAGATGAGGGCACTGAAAGTGGCTGTGTCTCCAACACCTACCAGATATTCAGGCCTAAATCACTAAATGAACTGGCACCCCACCTAAGTACCATGTTCAATCATAGCCTCACCTCAGGCTATGTGCCCACTGAATGGCGCACAGCAACAGTTATCCCACTCCACAAAGGGGGAGCCACCACAGACCAAGGAAACTACCACCCCATTAGCCTAATGAGCCTGGTCTGCAAGGCTATGGAATGTATCATGGAACTTATAAACAATGACATTGGTAATCTCCAAACTCAGGACCCCACCCAGTTTGGGTTTGTAAAAGGCAGATCATGTCTCCTAAATCTGACAGACTTCTTTGAAGCAGTCACCAAAGCTGTAGATGAGAGTAAGGTGGTTCACACAGCCTATCTAGATCTCGCCAAGGCTTTCGACACCATCCCCCACTCTGGAATTATAGATAAACTCACAAAACTAGGTATAAATCCCTATGTCACAAGATGGGTTGCCAACTGGCTCACTGACAGAACCCACACTGTGAAAGTAGCTGACTCCAAATCCAACTTCAGACCAGTGACAAGTGGAGTACCACAGGGTTCAGTCCTGGGTCCTCTCCTGTTTGGTATCTACTTCTCTGAAGTACAGGCCAACACAGAAGGTCTTTGGCTAACAAAGTTCGCAGACGACTGCAAACTAGGAGCCATAATCAAAACTCCTAAAGATGTGGACATCCTACAAAAGGGCCTTGCTGAAACAGATGCCTGGTTTCAAAGCCATGGCCTCAAGCTCAATGCCAAAAAGTGCATTGTCATTCCTTTTGGTAAAAACTCAGTACCCATGAACTACCACATACGTGGTAGTCTACTTAACATCGAAAGTGTGATAAGAGACCTTGGGACACAGGTGGACGGTAGTCTCTCCTTTGGTAATCAAATCGCCACAGTAGTCAGGAAATCCTTCTACGTGGCACACCTCATCACAAAAGCTTTCTCATCCAGGAAAAAAGAGGTCATTGTTCCCCTCTACTCGTCACTCATTAGACCCATTATAGAGTACAATGCTCCTTTTGGTATGTACCTCACAAGACATCTACAACTGGAAAGGCCACAGAAATACCTCACAAAGAGGATTACTGGCCTCAAAGAGATGCCCTATGCAGACCATCTCAAAAAACTGCAGCTTTATTCCGTTGCATATCGCCTACTCAGAGGCGCTCTCTGCCTAACACACAAAGCTATGTCAAACCCAGAGCTTTTAGACATGCTCCACTCAAAGAAATCCTAATCTCTATGAGCTACACACTCTAGGGACCTAAACCTCATCACCACAATAAACAGAACATGCTGGAGGGATAGATTCCAGTCCCAGAGACTTCCCATACTCTGGAACAAACTACCTATCTATATCAAATAAAGCTCCTCATTAGCACTCTTCAAGAAAAATCTTGATGATTGGATGGGAGATAGGAAATTCACCCGGGGACCAGTTCTGTGGCTCTGCTCAACAGTGGCACAGGAAAATAATTTTCTTGGGTGGCGAAAGCCAGGGTATCTTTGGCTAGGCTTATAGGCCCTAGGGTCAATAGCCTAGTACCTACCTATGAACCTATGAACCTATAAATTCTAGGAAATATTGGGCAATGGAGTTTGTACTTGAGTAGTTCTCTCAGTTAATGTTTGGGTAATTGAAATCACCCAATATCAGGGTGTTTTGTAGGACCTTTATGTTTCCCAGTGTTTCCAGGAATGCAAAGTGGGGTCCTGGGACATGGTGGGTGATCTGTAGCAAGCTATAATTTGAATAGCAATTTTGCCTGTTGTTAGTTGCACGTGGATGATCTCTGAAGCATTGTGCTGTGCCACTAACCTGGAGGTGTGGGTATCCTTGATGAATATATGGTTACTCCCCCGCCTTTTGTATTTCGATCTGGGTTTTGTAGCCGAAATGTATGGTATGAGTTGTATCCTGGTAGTGCTGGGGTGCTCTCTGGAGCCTTAAACCAGGTTTCTGTTACTGCATATATATATATCGATTTTCTCCATACTGTGAAGTGCCTTGAGTGCATGCATTTTGAGGTTTAGACATCTGACATTGAATAGGATTACCCTCAGTTTTTTGTTACTTGTGCTATTTACGTCGGTGGGTTTGTCTTTTGAGCCTTGCCTAAAAAAGGCACTATGGGGGTGGCAAGACCCTTGGCCAGTATTTGAAAGCCTAAGGGTGACAGGTGCAAGCCATCTCTTGCAAAGCAGCATGGCTTGTCCAGCATGTCATCCTAGGCTGACAGACACTGGATCCCCTTTGAATGACACCAGAAGCTTAGCCAATTGTTGAAATTGATAATTTATTCTCTATACCGTTCATCAGTGTATTGAAGTAGGGTAGTATTTTTCAAAGCAGTGTAGAGATCATTAGTAGACGTGTTGAAAAGTATGAGGCCTAGCATAGATCCTTGTGGGACACCAATACATACTGGTTGTATTTGAGAGGTAGCTATGGAACCATTGCAGTGAAGTGTTGGTGAAACCTAAGAATGAGAGTTTATGTATCAGTTTCTGCTGGAAGACAGTTTCCAAAGCTTTTGATAAATCTAGAAAGATGGTGGAGACCAGGCTTATAACACTTCTGCGGGTGTTGACAGTATTAAAAATTCAGCAAAGCAGTAGTTGTGCTGAGATGAAGTCAGAAGTCATGATGGATTGAAGACAGAAGTTGGTTATTTATTAGTTAATAACTTGCTTATGAATATATTTTTCTAATATTTTTGACAGGTAAGATAAAATGGCAGTTGCTGTCTAGTTTAAATGATCTGTATTGATTCAGTCCTTGTGCATTGGAATGATGAATGATTATTTTCCTTAGCGAGGAGACTTTATTTTTAGATATGGATCGATTTATCAGAATTGAAACTGGGTATGTAGTCACCTCAGCTACCATTTTAAGATATTCACCACGTAGATTGTCAGGGGCGGTTGCAGTAGGTTTCACTCTTTGTGGGTTATATTTTGATGGTGTGATGTGATCTGTATCAGTTTATATATTTTGAAACCTGATTGCATTTCATGTTCTAAAGAAATCTCATTTCGTATTGTGTGTTGGGCCGAAAAGCATGTTAGCTTCAACTGGCAAATTTATGTGGATTAGTCAATGAACTGTTAGATTTTATTTTCCAGGCTTTGGTGGTTCGTTTAAAGTATCCTTGCACTGGTGCTTTGTTTGTTTTTTAGTTAGTTTTGCTTTTATTGCACCTATGCTTTTGACTTGGTTTTGAGTTAACATAAATAGATCCTGTCAATAAAGCTAGAGATAATAACAAGCTAGTCTCCTCCTTATTTCTAGACTTGTCTAAAGCCTTCAACACATTTTTATAGCACATTTCAACACCAGATATCCGCATTAGGTCTATCTCTCTCAGCCCAACCTTCTATGCTTCAAGAGCTAACTGCCCAGTGAGTATCAGTCAGTAAAATGGCACTCCAACCACTCTGCATACCTCCCACTCACCACTACTATACCACAAGGCATTACCTTTGGATCCCTCCTCTTTAAAATTCTTACCAACAACCTCCACACATTCGAACAACAGCTTTCCCTAATACAGTACGCAGATGACTCCACACTCATGCGCACATCTGACAATGTGGCACACCTCCAAAAAATTACTCAACAAGTTTTAACAGCAATTGAAACATGGCTTTGTAACTCACAACTCATGCTCAACCCTAACAAAAAAAAATGCTACTTTTGTCCCCAAATCACTCTCCCATGAAAAAATAAAATGTAAAATCCTATACATTGAAGTCAATTCTCATAGCAAATTACTAGGGATGATAGTGACTTATAATCTTAGATTCGACCTGTATATACAAAATCGCATAAGAAAAACTCATGTAAAATTAGGGATGATTTATAGAGCCAAAAACTTTCTCAATGATACAACTAAAGCTACGTTTGCCACAAATTATGTCCTCCCCACACCTCTTTATGGCACTTCCATCCTTACTAACCTTTAGGCATCACAAAAATAAAAATGTGAACAATGCTATAACAAAGTTGGTAAATTTGCAGCAAATAACTCGTTCAGAACCCACCACTATATAGCACTGAAAAGCCTAAATTGGTTTGAACTGTTTCATCAACTAACATATACACAACTTCTTACCACCTATAAAATTATCTAGAATCCATCTGCTTGTCCAGCACTAAATAACACTCTGTACAGCTGTGTTCTTAGTTGATCATTACGATCGAATGACCAATGTCTCCTGTTTGTCCACAAGCCTATCAAATCTGCTGGACATTGTACTCATATTATGTTGTTAAGTACTGCAACTCCTTACCTGTATCCATCAGGTCAATATCCTCCATCCCATCCTTCAAAACCATTCTAAAAGACTTCCTAGCCAAAATCTGGCTCTGTTCTTGTTCAACACCAGGATAAACTATATCCCTAAATACATCACATCTCCTTACTCTCCCTTCTTCACTCACTTTCTTACTTCTATCAATTTCTTTCCCCTGTTTTAGCTCTCTCTCTCTCTCTCTATATATATATATATATATATATATATATGGATTCACTTTATAACCTTGAATTACTGAAATGTCGAATTTCAGTATCTCGAGGCCATAAAGCCGAATGTTAAAAATAGCGAAAGGTCATAATCGCGAATTCGCATATATGTCAAATTCACGGTTATGACCTTACGCTGCGTAATGTCCGGGATTGTGTTTTGATGGTGTACGGTGCCATGTGTGGATGTAGGTGTTATGTCAGTTAAGTGTTTTCTAAGGGTTTTGAGTGGGAGTTAGCGTGTGTGTGAGTGTGCTGATGTGTTTGATGTGTGTGTGAGGGGTCGGAGAATGTGTGTGCGTTTTGTGTTTGTGCGATCTCGGAGTTAGTATATATAAGTGGGGGTGGGGGGTGCAGCCCCGCACATGGGGGGTGCAGGGAGCTTGCCCCCTGCTTATGTGTGTATGAGTTGTGTATGTATGTAGTTTTGTTTGTTTTTGTTGTGATGTGGGTGTTGTGGTGTATGTGTTGTATTGCGTGTGCAGTTATTTCGGTGTTTTGAATTTCACGTTTTTTTTTTGTGTCTGTGTTTTGTGGATTCGGTTTTATAGTCTCGAGATACTGAAATTCAACATTTCAGTAATTTGAGGTTATAAAGTGAATCTATATATATATATATATATATATATATATATATATATATATATATATGAATCTATATATATATATATATATATATATATATATATATATATATATATAAA
This sequence comes from Protopterus annectens, assembly GCF_019279795.1. Taxonomy (NCBI): domain Eukaryota; kingdom Metazoa; phylum Chordata; order Ceratodontiformes; family Protopteridae; genus Protopterus; species Protopterus annectens. The sequence goes on along the minus strand of NC_056743.1, from coordinate 1,890,339,565 downwards.
TATTCCATAAGCTTGCTTTTCTCTCACTTTGTACTGCAATTCCTGTTTGTATTATACTAACTTACCTTTAATCTCTCTACAAACTGTTTATCTCTGTTTAAATCATTGTCATATAACTTGCATCTATTTCTAACCAATGTTTTGCATATTATATCTAATTTGGTATAATTATTTAAATGGTGTTTGTTTTTACTTTTAAAGACTGTAATACTTTAGTGTTTTTCTCCCCAGGCCTTGACTGAAAATAGGCTCTTAGTCAGTTGGACTTTCCCGGTAATCAAATGTCAAAAAATAAATAAATAAATTGTTGGCTCTGTCAAATCTGATAATGTTACAGCCTGGTGTTGAAGTTTCTTCATTTTTTTGTTCCTAGTGGAGACAAAGTTTCTGTGGAAACTAAGATGTCTGGAGTGTGTAGCACTATCCATATATGCACGCCGGGAGTCTGTTATAAGCACTCTGTAACTTGGTATGGTATATATGAAGGCAGGGCGGGCTAAAGGAGCTGATGGGGATATGCTGTCTGGTGGCTGTATATGTTCAGCTGTGTCTGGGTTTAGGTCAATGTTGCTGCTAGATTCTATATTTATGGAGGTATGATGATACAGGTAGAGGTATTTATGTTTGATTTTGTGTTTAACCCAATTTGTGAGTAAATGGATGTTGCTTTGGATAACTGTATTTGAATAGTAAGATATATTAGAGATGATACAAATCTGGCATGATTAGGACATTAAGTTCAGAAGTATTTTACTTGCTGGGCACAGTATAAGAGTTTTGTTGGAATTGTAGGGTAATGAATATTGGTATGATGTTAAGTGTGCAAATAGGAGAAGAGATACTAGTATGAAGAGATGTAGAAGAAACGTTTCTGAAATGTAAGAAAGTGTGAGAAATGTAAAATAATAGACTTAGAGGTACTGCTGGAGAGGAGTCTGAGTGGGAGTGGATACTGTGCAAAGCAGTATGGGAGGGAGAAAGGCTGTTGGGAATAATGCTGAAAGTTAGATGAAGTTGAGAAATAGGTGAATTGAAACAAGAGTGCTTTTACAATATTAGTAAAATTGTTTGGTGAGGCTTAGGGAATGGGTGCCATGGGTAAAGGCTGTATGTGGGAAGTATTACAGTACAGTAATGTGGGTTCCACGGGTGAAACATGTATGTAAGAAGTATTACAGTACAGTAATGTGGGTGCCATGGGTGAAAGGTGCATGTGGGAAGTATTACAGTAGAGTACTGTGAGTGCTACGGGTGGAAGGTGTATGTGGGAAGTATAACAGTAGAGTAATGTGGATGCTCTGGGTGAAAGGTGTATGTGGAAAGTAGTACAGTAGAGTAATGTTGGTCCCATGGGTGAAAGGTGTATGTGGGAAGTCTTACAGTAGAGTAATGTGGATGCCATGCGTGAAAGGTGTATATGGGAAGTATTACAGTAGAGTAATGTGGGTGCCATGGGTGAAAGGTGTATGTGGGAAGTATTATAGCAATGTGGGTACCATGGGTGAAAGGTGCATGTGGGAAGTATTACAGTACAGTAATGGGGGTGCCATGGGTGAAAGGTGTATGTGGGAAGTATTACAGTACTGTAATGTGGGTGCCATGGGTGAAAGGTATATGTGGGAAGTATTACAGTACAGTAATGTGGGTGCCATGGGTGAAAGGTGTATGTGGAAAGTATTACAGTACAGTAATGTGGGTGTCATGGATGATGTGGGAAGTATTACAGTACAGTAATGTGGGTGCCATGGGTGAAAGTTATATGTGGGAAGTATTACAGTACAGTAATGTGGGTGCCATGGGTGAAAGGTGTATGTGGGAAATATTACAGTAGAGTAATATGGATACCATGGGTGAAGGGTGTATGTGGGAAATATTACAGTATAGTAATGTGAGTGCCATGTGTGAAAAGTGTATTTAGGAATTATTATAGTACAGTAATGTGGGTGTCATGGGTGAAAGGTGTACATGAGAAGTATTACAGTATTGTAATGTGGGTGTCATGGGTGTAAGGTGTATGTGGGAAGTATTACAGAGCAGCAATGTGGGTGCCATGGGTGAAAGGTGTATGTGGGAAGTATTACAGTATACCAACAAAACCGAAAAAAACAAGTAAAGCTGAAAAAAAATCACCAGAGCTAAGACAAAAATAGCTATCAAAAATTTACTGATCCATTGAATTATTTATATTGAATTACTGGATAACTGTGTAAGTTTGCATATGTAAAAGAGACTGTCTAGATGATGTAATTGTTCCCTGGAAGGCAAACAACCGAGGTACTATGAAACATCAGTAAATTTTCAATAGCTATTTTGCCTTGGCTATGGTGTATTTTTTAACTATTACAGTACAGTAATGTGGGTGCCATGGGTGAAAGGTGTATGTGGCAACTATTACAGTACAGTAATGTGGGTGCCATGGGTGAAAGGTGTATCTGGGAACTATTACCAAAAAAGACCACAGTAAAGAACTTCTCAAAAGCCGACTTCACACTTCTAAAGACTAGTGTGGTCTCCTTTAAGGCCCCCGAGCATGGAAAACAGTACTCAAGCCGCTGAATCACTTACAAACACCTTCTACCAGCACCTGCAGGACTGCATGGATAAGGCAATCCCAAACAAAACAAAGACTCTTAGTACCAAAGGCAAGCGTCCAGTCTGGTGGACCCCAGCCATAAACAAACTCTACAATAAAAGGAGGAAGCTACTACAAGATAGAGCAAAATCCTTAAAAGGTAAGACACCCTTGACCACTATAAGTCAAAAACTAAGAGCTCTCATAAAATCATCCAAAGCAAATTTCGAGAGAAAAATAGCTAAAGACTCAAAAGACAATCATAAGGCCTTCTTTAGCTATGTTAGAAACCTAGGAGGAAACTCCCAGATATGCTCAGAACTAGTTCAAAATGATGTGAAGATTACTGATCCTACAGACATTGCCAACATACTGGCTGACAGGTTCAGTGCAAACTTCCCAAAAGGAGAGATATCTATACCAAACGATTGCAGCCCCCAAACATCTCCAGTGCCCAAGTGAGAACTGCTCTCTCCAAAGCAAAAAACACAGCATCCATGGGACCTGATGGTGTCCCCGGCTGTGTGCTCCATGAACTCAATGAGGAATTAAACCCACAGCTAGGACAGCTGTTTAATCAAAGTCTTACCTCTGGATACGTACCCAGGTAGTGGCGCACTGCAACTGTGGTCCCACTTCACAAAGGCGGTGCCTCCACCGACCCTGGAAATTACCGGCCCATTAGCGTGACAAGCCTTATCTGCAAAGCCATGGAGAGGATCATAATGGACCTCATAAATAAAAACATAGGGAATTTGCAGACTTTGGATCCAACCCAGTTTGGCTTTGTCAAACGCAGATCATGCCTTTTAAACTTGGTTGACTTCTTCGAAACAGTCACCAAAGCCATTGACGAGGGAAAGGCAATCCATACAGCCTACCTCGATCTGGCTAAGGCCTTCGATACAATACCCCACTCGGGTATCATTGAAAAACTCATCAGCTTAAATGTTAACCCATACATCACAAGATGGGTTGCAAACTGGCTGAGTGACAGAACCCACAGGGTCAGAGTTGCTGGCGCCATGTCAGACTCAAAGCCTGTCACAAGTGGTGTCCCACAGGGCACAGTCCTGGGCCCACTCTTGTTTGGCATCTACTTTTCCAAGTACAAGCAAACACAGGAGGGTTATGGCTGACAAAGTTTGCAGATGACTGCAAACTGGGCCATAGTAGAAAACACATCTGACACAGATATCCTTCAGAAGGGTCTCACAGAAACAGATAACTGGTGCCAGAGCCACGGCCTGAAGTTAAATGCCAAAAAATGCATAGTCATACCCTTTGGGAAAAACAAGGTTACCCCTAGCTACCAAATAGGTGGCAATCCACTGAGCACAGAAGAAGTTATCAGGGACCTGGGGACCCAGGTTGATAGTAGTCTGTCATTCGACACCCATGTAGCTAAAGTAGTTAGGAAGACCTTCTACATTGCCCACCTTATCATGAAGGGATTCTCATCTAGATCAAGGGAGGTCATAGTCTCCCTTTACTCATCACTCATCAGACCAATGATTGAGTACAATGCCCCATTCGGGATGTATCTGACCCGACACTTGCAGCAGCTGGGGAGGCCACAAAAGTTTCTCACCAAAAGGATAAAGGGTCTCAAAAATCTGTCCTATGCTGCCCGACTGAAAGAACTCCAGCTCTATTCAGTCGCCACCGCTTGCTCAGAGGTGACCTTTGCCTAACATACAAGGCCATGTCAAACCCAGATTTGATGAATATGCTTCACCTCAAAAAATCTAGATCCATCAGAGCCACAAGGGGGGGAGACTTAAACCTCGACACGGCTATTAATAGGACGTGCTGGAGGGATAGATTCATCACCCAAAGACTCCCTATGCTGTGGAACAAAATCCCGGTACATGTGAGGCAGAGCACCTCACTGGCCTTGTTCAAGAGAAATCTTGACCAATGGATGGGAGATCGCAGATATACCCCAGGGATTACCTCAGTGTCACTGCTCGACAGAGGCACAGCAAAATAATGGGTATAGTTCCCTATACTAAAGGGGTGGCGTAAGCCACAAAACGATGGGCTAGGCTTGTAAATGCCCTCGGGCAGATAGCCTAGTATGAACCTATGAACCTATTACAGTACAGTAATGTGGGTGCCATGGGTGAAAGGTGTATGTGGGAACTATTACAGTACAGAAATATGGGTGCCATGGGTGAACAGTGAATGTGTGAAGTATTACAGTAGAGTAATGCGCAGTGGATGGGAATTGGGTAAGGTAGGGGAGCAAAGTGAAGCTGAACTTTAGTAAGGGCAAAATAGGTTTAGCAAGAGGTGTAATGACAGAGAACCCCAGTGATATACTGCATAGAGCTGTACAGAGCAAATTCACAGAACACAACACTAAAATGCTAAGCAAATTATAAAACCATTACTTAGTAGGCATACATCAAATTAATCAACATGTCAAAGGAATGCTTTGCATACTAAAGATTCAGAAACTGATTATACATTCACGAATCATGTACTTGTGAAAAGGCACAGACTCGACATACATGCAGCATATCTGACTAGAATAAAAGTAATACAAATACAGCATTAAGAGGTCTTTTCCATGTTCTACATACTCACTGAATAAATAGAAACTTAACAACACATGATATGTACCTGGCCTGTGAAGATGATGACTGACTTGATGTGGGGACGACCGGACGTACATCAAGGGAGGTTTGGCAGTCCATTCTACTACAGTGATCCAGGCTGTACTGCCGGATGGCCTTAGGACACTGCCGACTATTCACTTAGTCATCAAGCCTAGGCTGCTTAGTAACCCACCCTAAGGCCAATACATTTTATAGCCAGTGTTCAACAATTAGCAAGGAGACACAAAGGAAGCCAGATTTTCTTTCATGTACTGAATGTTGGAACTAAGAAACCAAGAGGATGGAACAGTAGGCATATACACTGTAATCTAATTGGCATTGTGAACAAAAGCTTAATGGCTTCAACAACTGGCTTAGCTTCAGGTGTCATTCATAGGGGTCCGAGATATATCAGCCTGGTAGGACATAATAGACAGTTCTAACTTTTTTGGCAGGGATGAGCTGTACATGTTCCTCCCCCAAGGCTTTCTTATATTAACCAAAACTTTAGTGCCCTTTTTAGACAATACAGGTCCTCAAATGCTTCCAGCATTACAAAACGGAATCAGAATAACATAAATATATTGCTTTTCTTTGTTAAGAACCATAACAAAAAATCCACTACCTACAAATACTTCTTATCATGGAAAACATTGATATATGTATTGTCTCAGGGACCTGGTTTAAAACCATTGACAGCACCCCATCAGTGCAATGTCTCCAACACCTACCAGATGTTCAGCCTTAAATCACTAGATGAGGGCACTGAAGGTGTCTGTGTCTCCAACACCTACCAGATTTTCAGGCTATATCAGTAGATGAGGGCACTGAAGGTGGCTATGTCTCCAACACCTACCAGATAATCAGGCCAAAATCCCTAGATGAGGGTACTGAAGGTGGCTGTGTCTCCAACAGCTACTAGATGTTCAGGCCTAAATCACTAGATGAGGGCACTGAAGGTGGCTGTGTCTCCAACACCTACCAGATGTTCAAGCCGACCAGACTCGATGAGGGCACTGAAGGTGGCTGTGTCTCCAACACTTACAAGAAGTTCAGGCCTAAATCACTAGATGAGGGCACTGAAGGTGGCTGTGTCTCCAACACCTACCAGACATTCAGGCCTACTAGACTAGATAAGGCACTGAAGGAACTGTGCCTCCAACACCTACCAGATTTTCAGGCCTAAATCACTAAATGAGGGCACTGAAGGTGGCTGTGTCTCCAACACCTACCAGACATTCAGGTCTAAATCACTAGATGAGGGCACTGAAAGTGGCTGTGTCTCCAACACCTACCAGACATTCAGGCCTAAATCACTAAATGAGGGCACTGAAGGTGGCTGGATCTTCAACACCTACCAGACGTTCAGGTGTAAATCACTAGATGAGGGCACTGAAAGTGGCTGCGTCTCCAACACCTACCAGACATTCAGGCCTAAATCACTAGATGAGGGCACTGAAGGTGGCTGTGTCTCCAACACATACCAGACATTCAGGTGTAAATCACTAGATGAGGGCAGTGAAGGTGGCTGTGTCTACAACACTGACCAGACATTCAGGCATAAATCACTAGAGGAGGGCACTGAAGGTGGCTATGTCTCCACCACCAACCACATGCACAGGCCTAAGTCAATAGATGAGGGCACTGAAGGTGGCTGTGTCTCCAACACCTACCAGACATTCAGGCCTAAATCACTAGATGAGGGCACTGAAGGTGGCTGTGTCTCCAACACCTACCAGATGTTCAGGCCTAAATCACTAGATGAGGGCACTGAAGGTGGCTGTGTCTCCAACACCAAATAGACGCTCAGGCCTAAATCACTAGATGAGGGCACTGAAGGTGGCTGTGTCTCCAACACCTACCAGATGTTCAGGCCTAAATCACTAGATGAGGGCACTGAAGGAGCTGTGTCTCCAACACCTACCAGACATTCAGGCCTACCAGACTAGATGAGGGCACTGAAGGTGGCTGTGTCTCCAACAGCCTAAATCACTAGATGAGGGCACTGAAGGTGGCTGTGTCTCCAACACCTACCAGATGTTCAGGCCTACCAGACTAGATGAGGGCACTGAAGGTGGCTGTGTCTCCAACACCTACCAGATGTTCAGGCCTAAATCACTAGAGGAGGGCACTGAAGGTGGTTGTGTCTCCAACACCAACCAGATGCTCAGGCCTAAATCACTAGATGAGGGCACTAGAGGTGGCTGTGTCTCCAACACCTACCAGATGTTCAAGACTAAATCACTAGATGAGGGCACTGAAGGAGCTGGGTCTACAACACCAACCAGACTTTCAGGGCTACCAGACTAGATGAGGGCACTAAAGGTCGCTGTGTCTCCAACAAAAAACAGTTGCACAGGCTTAAATCAATAGATGAGGGCACTGAAGGTGGGTGTGTCTCCAACACCTACCAGAAGTTCAGGCCTAGCAAACTAGATGAGGGCACTGAAGGTGGCTGTGTCTCCAACACCTAACAGATGTTCAGGCCTAAATCACTAGAGGAGGGCACTGAAGGTGGCTGTGTCTCCAACACCAAATAGACGCTCAGGCCTAAATCACTAGATGAGGGCACTGAAGGTGGCTGTGTCTCCAACACCTACCAGATGTTCAGGCCTAAATCACTAGATGAGGGCACTGAAGGAGCTGGGTCTACAACACCAACCAGACATTCAGGCCTACCAGACTAGATGAGGGCACTGAATGTGGCTGTGTCTCCAACACCTACCAGACATTCAGGCCAAAATCACTAGAGGAGGGCACTGAAGGTGGCTGTGTCTCCAACACCTACCAGACATTCAGGCCTACCAGACTAGATGAGGGCACTGAAGGAGCTGTGTCTCCAACACCTACCAGACGTTCAGGCCTAAATCACTAGATGAGGGCACTGAAGGTGGCTGTGTCTCCAACACCTACCAGACATTCAGGCCTAAATCACTAGATGAGGGCACTGAAGGTGGCTGTGTCTCCAACACCTACCAGACGTTCAGGCCAAAATCACTAGATGAGGCCCTAAAGCTGGATGTGTCTACAACACTTACCAGATGTTCAGGCCTATCAGACTAGATGAGGGCACTGAAGGTGGTTGTGTCTCCAACACCTACCAGACGTTCAGGCTTACCAGACAAGATGAGGGCACTGAAGGTGGCTGTGTCTCCAACACTTACCAGACGGTCATGCCAAAATCACCAGATGAGGGCACTAAAGATGGCTGTGTCTCCAACACCTAGAAGACGTTCAGGCCTAAATCAATAGAAGAGGGCACTGAAGGTGTCTGTGTCTCCAACACCTACCAGATGTTCAGGCCTAAATCACTAGATGAGGGCACTGAAGGTGGCTGTGTCTCCAACACCTACCAGACATTCAGGCCTAAATGACTAGAGGAGGGCACTGAAGGAGTTGTGTCTCCAACACCAACCAGATGTTCAGGCCTACCAGACTAGATGAGGGCACTGAAGGTGGCTGTGTCTCCAACACCTACCAGACATTCAGGCCTAAATCACTAGATGAGGGCACTGAAGGTGGCTGTGTCTCCAACACCTACCAGACGTTCAGGCCTAAATCACTAGATGAGGGCACTGAAGGTGGCTGTGTCTCCAACACCTACCAGATGTTCAGGCCTACCAGACTAGATGAGGGCACTGAAGGTGGCTGTGTCTCCAACACCTACCAGACATTCTGGCCTACTAGACTAGATGAGGGCACTGAAGATGGCTGTGTCTCCAACACCTACCAGACATTCAGGCCTAAATCACTAGATGAGGGCACTGAAGGTGGCTGTGTCTGCAACACCTACCAGACGTTCAGGCCTACCAGACTAGATGAGGGCACTGAAGGTGGATGTGTCTCCAACACCTACCAGACTTTCAGGCCTACCAGACTAGATGAGGGTACTGAAGGTGGCTGTGTCTCCAACACCTACCAGACATTCAGGCCTAAATCACTAGATGAGGGCACTGAAGGTGGCTGTGTCTCCAACACCTACCAGACCTTCAGGCCTAAATCATTACATGAGGGCACTGAATGAGCTGTGTCTCCAAAACCAACCAGAAGTTCAGGCCTACCAGACTAGATGAGGGAACTGAAGGTGGCTTTGTCTTCAACACCTACCAGAGGTTCAGGCCTAAATCACTAGAAAAGGGCACTGAAGGTGGCTGTGTCTCCAACATCTACCTGACGTTCAGGCTTAAATCACTAGATGAGGGCACTGAAGGTGGCTGTCTCTGCAACACCTATCAGACATTCAGGACTAAATCGGGCACTGAAGGAGATGTGTCTACAACAACAACCAGACGTTCAAGCGTACCAGACTAGATGAGGGCTTTGAAGGTGGCTGTGTCACCAACACCTATGAGACATTCAGGCCTAAATACTAGATGAGGGCACTGAAGGTGGCTGTGTCTCCAACATCTACCAAACCTTAAGGCTTAAATCACTAGATGAGGGTACTGAAGGTGGCTGTCTCTCCACACCTACCAGACGTTCAGGAATAAATTACTAGATGATGGCACTGAAGGAGTTGTGTCTACAACACCAACCAGAAGTTCAGGCGTACCAGACTAGATGAGGGCAATGAAGGTGGCTGTGTCTCCAACACCTATCAGACATTCAGGCCTAAATACTAGATGAGGGCACTGAAGGTGGCTGTGTCTCCAACACCTACCAAATGTTATGGTCTAAATCACTAGATGAGGGTACTGAATGTGGCTGTGTCTCCAACACCTACCAGACGTTCAGGCCTACCATACTAGATGAGGACACTAAAGGCGGTTGTGTCTCCAACACCTGCCAGACGTTCAGGACTAAATCACTAGATGAGGGTACTGAAGAAGTTGTGTCTACAACACCAACCAGATGTTCAGGCCTATTACACAAGATGAGGGCATTGATGGTGGCTGTTTCTCCAACACCTGACAGACATTCAGGCCTAAATAGTAGATGAAGGCACTGAAAGTGGATGTATCTCCAACTCCTACCAGACAATCAGGCCTAAATCACTAGATGAGGGCACTGAATGTGGCTGTGTCTCCAACACCTACCAGACGTTCAGGCCTAAATCACAGGATGAGGGCAATATATCCAAAAAATACTGAGGCTCACCACCAGGAAGTAAAATACCACTCTTTTATTACAAAACAAAAAGATAAGCGCTTTCACGTACCAATGTACGCTTCATCAGATCTAATACATAGTCTTATTTTAGCCCCTTTTATACAAAAACACATTTAATTAATTAAACAATCAATTAAAAAGATTTTTAAGTCATTGGACTCAAACATTTAAAAGGGCAATGCCAACACCTATACATCGAATCCTGAAAGCATGTGTATTTAAATATATCAGCTGAAATATTTAACATATAACTTAAATAGCTCAAAATACATATAAGAATGAACATAAACATTATAAAATTCTCACCATATAATATCTATAAATTCTATCAACATAAAAAAACTCTTAAACACAAGTTATAAAATAAAAACTACTGACCCAAAAATACTTGACAAATTTATATCTGTCAGCCATAGCTGGATTGCATGTTCCCTAATAGCTGTAACCAAGCTCAGGGCAATGTCAAATGTCCCATATACAGATCTTAAATAAAATCTTGCAATTAACTAATTGATTATAACATGTGAAACAAATATATAATATATATAAAACATACACATTGTCTATCATCTAATAACTATACATAATATAATATACATAAAAACCTTATCTATATGGCTCAACTCAAATGATAACCAAATTAATATCATTTTTTATATATATATATCATTTTTTATTTTTTATTTTTTATAAAGTCTAGCGTCCAAAACTGGTTTTAAAGATACACTGTAGTTAAGACCTGGTGGTAAATGTGCTCCTAGCCTAAAGATCCAGTTCAACTCAATATTTGCTAGTAAATTCATGTTATCCCCTCCCCTTACATTTAAATCCACTATCTGTAAGGCCCTGAAGCAGAAACTATGATCAGCACAGTCATTAACATGTCTAGCTAGAGCATTAAGCTCATTCCGTTTTCTAATGTCATATATATGATTGAAGATCCTTTGTTTAAATTTTCTCTTAGTCATACCTACATAGAAAACGTCACATTTCACACAAGTTGCTAGGTATATTAAATTCCTCGTCTCACATGTAGCATAGAACTTAGGTATAAATGTAAAGTCCCTTCTGGGATGTTCATAAACTTGTATATTGGTGATATATTGACACATATTACACTTACCACAGGATGAGGGCAATGAAGGAGCTGTGTAAACAACACCAACCAGATGTTTATGCCTACAATACTAGATGAGGGCACTGAAGTTGGCTGTGTCCCAACACCTACCAGACATTCTGGCCTACTAGACTAGATGAGGGCACTGAAGATGGCTGTGTCTCCAACACCTACCAGACATTCAGGCCTAAATCACTAGATGAGGGCACTGAAGGTGGATGTGTCTGCAACACCTACCAGACTTTCAGGCCTACCAGACTAGATGAGGGCACTGAAGGTGGCTGTATCTCCAACACCTAGCAGATGTTCAGGCATACCAGACTAGAGGAGGGTATTGAAGGTGGCTGTGTCTCCAACACCTAGCAGACGTTCAGACATACCAGACTAGATGAGGGTACTGAAGGTGGCTGTGTCGGCAACACCTACCAGACATTCAGGCCTACATCACTAGATGAGGGCACTGAAGGTGGCTGTGTCGCCAACACCTACCAGACATTCAGGCCTAAATCACTAGATGAGGGCACTGAATGTGGCTGTGTCTCCAACACCTACCAGACATTCAGGCCTACCATATACTAGCCTAAACCGGCCCCT
>NC_056743.1:1890294206-1890327070 GCF_019279795.1 Protopterus annectens | reverse complement strand
GGACAGTTGCTACTGCCATGTATTGACAGCAACACACACTTCCCTAGTATGGACTCCCATGTACCCACACATGCTTGGCCATGCAGTACACATAGCTGGGTGACACATTACACAACACGTACCATACCTACACTACCCTCGGCATGCACCTAACCTCCATGTGTCTGTGTGCTATGCCTACAGACATCCCCCCTCTGTTTGCTGAACATCCATGCTTCTCGGCCCTGCTAGCCACACCCTAGACACACGACCATCGCAGCATGCATGGTACATACGCTCTACAGCCAGTACTACCGACATCCACTGACAGAGGTAGTTGATGGCATGGCACACCGTACGATGGACAGTATACGTGACTATGCCGACACATATCACAGTGCACTTCCGCTACATTTACGCCATGGTAGGGACCATGCTATTCCACACAGAGACATGGTGGTACTGGCCTTTTCACAGACGCCACAGTGGTATGCCTGTTCCATGCACATGTGCTGTATGGGCACATGTGCAGGCTGTTGCACGGTACTTATTTTCACATGTGTGTGGTGTGTCACTTGACAGTCATGGTGTGTCCTCATGGTGCATCACATACTCCACGGATAGCTACCTACACATGACTGCCATAGATTGCAGTGTGGGCCCTCACGCGGTGTGGTGGTATGTCTCTGCTGTTTGGCTACATCCATTCAATGCAGCATACAACACTCATGCAGGCATTGCCAACACAGATGTTGCTGGCATCGTGCCTGCCAATGGGGTACCTACCAACAATACACACTCTCACTCACTACAGGCTTCCAATCCATGGCTGGACATTGTGTTAACCCTGTGGACACATACATAATACTGCCATGCACACATTATGTCCTACAACACGGTCCCAATGTCACCTCCAATCTCCGTAGTTGTTGTATCCCGCCAACCTGGCTGTTACATGTCTGTGCAGCAGCACACTGCATTGACTACTAGCCCGTTCATGTACGTTGTGTACCCTGATCACCACACTACCACATCTATCACACTACACATGGGTGGTACTGCATTGCACGTATGGGGCTGCATTTGTACACCCATGACTGGGCCATTCAGTATGGCACTGGGCCACATCCTCACATACATGCTTCACACACTCATTGACAACCTCCATGCCTTTACTGGCACCCTTGTTGGGCTTCTGTGCGCCACACCACACCACATCCACATGCTGGCCACCTGTCATACCATTGCATGGGTGGTTGGTGTGGTACAGATGGTATCAAATCAGCCATTATCCGCTCTTTGTCCTTCGGCGCCATTCCACTTTATGGTATTGCCAATGTACGCATCCAGCATCACATCGTACCCCATGTCTCAGGATGTTACGCCATGTGCCTCCTGTACAGGTCACACAGTGGTGCAGGCATATCATGCTAACTACAACAAGTCAGGTACATGTGACATTGCACAGTCCTCAGTCATGTGGCCCCTCATGCTCACTATTTACTTACATACACTACATGCTGTCACAGAGTATTATCCATGCCTACATATACCACATCTACATACCTGGCAGCATTCTAGCTCATCCTAGTCATATTGCTAACAACCATACAGGTGTCAGTGTGGCAGATATATCATGTGGATATCATTGCATCAGTTACATCACACATAGTGCATACACATCACCTTTGCATAGTGACAGTCATGCACTGTGTATCACATGGATACTGTCCCTATACATGCATATCACATTGTACATGGTTGCTGTACACACACATGCCCCACATGGTGCTGTGTTTGCCATATTCCACTATGGCGTGGGTACACATGTGCAGGGCCACGCATTTCTGGACCGTATGTGTAGCTGATACATTGGGTGCCCTTGTACCTGTGCCATACACACATGTACACGCGGCCAGTGTTACAATACCACATATGTGGTGTACCTTACACGATGGATAGACCTTTAGATGTCTCAGTATAGTCATGCCGTGATGTCTACCCGGCTCAGACTGTTTACATATGCAAATGACAGTCGTGAAACACATCTGTACTCACCTGCATACCACTAACACAGGGGTGTCCTGTACTCTGCCATGGGCCATGTTCTCCGCATTACTGATGCATGTAGTACTCCTACATGGCGTTTGCAGTGGGCAGTGTGGGAGGGCCACTCCTGCATGTGTGCACACATGCCACATTGCTCAGCCTGGGCGTCTGTGTGACCTCCACAGACTGGACACACACCGTGCTGTGAGACATAGGTCCTGTACACATCCTACAGGGACACACTGTGTCACCACTCATGTGATAGCTCCCTTGCTGTAAGGGTGACACAGACCCATGCTACCACCACAGCGGAAGTACTGTATAGACATACAGTTGACATCCACCTCTGCCGTTCAGTGGACACTACCATGGGGGGGGTGACACTACTGTGTACATTGCACATGTGTTTACACACGGCCCTGCCGGACATCATTGTTGCACACATTGCACCTGCTACGAAATGTTTGCACATGGTTACTTGCTGTTCACTCCATTTCGGGTAGCTATTCTGCTACTACTCTGTCCCATATGTGCAGGCCATACATATCCTGTTTATGTACATAACATTAGGCCATCCCTCCTTCATGCATGCTATGCCTGTGATACTGTCTATGATGTCTGAACATATCCATCATGACAGCTTTGCATTACACATAATTGACATAGTCACCCCTACTGCGAGGGATACGCGTGCCGTGCGCACATTCCGTATGACATCGACGGTATATGCCCATGCACATGTGTGCTGTGACACTATACATACAGGTCCTATCCCCTGCTGTGGCACTTCATTGTTCGATATCCACTGACAGCATCAGCGTGGGTGGTGTCATTGTTCTGTGTTTGAAATCCCTATTGGGGACCTTGGGTTATCCCACCTGTGTACATGTTGTCCCACTGCTGTGCACACGTTGTCCACAGACGTTGGTATGCTCCGCGGCTTAGCATTACATAACCACCTTTCACCACTGTCTGCCTGATGGACAGGTATCTTTACTTACACACATCGTTCACATACAGTGCAGATTCGTCATACGTATCATGCGTTACACACCAGTACATATCGTGGGTTCAACATACCTTTCCGGCCTTTGCTTTTGTATTCGTAAATATCTTCCTCTTGCTTGGTTTGAATTCAATTTGAGTTCGGTATGAACATACGGTTTGAATATCCAGGGAGTCTTCCTTTTATTCGTCGTCACCTGAGGCATGTGGGTTCATCACGCCAATAGCTGTTCCTCGGTGTGTACTTATGCGCATATCAGCGGTGATCCTCCTCCATTCGTACGTTATGCGCGAAACTAGGCCATGGTTCATTCCTCGTGTGGCCGTTGGTTATTTGCACTACCTTCGTGGGGATGGTATGTATTGCATCATGTTTGTGTGACTGCATCCGCTATGTGTGGTGTCAGGTACATATCGCTGTGTTAGCCGTGGATTGTGTGTGTTGGGTATGATATTTTGTTCGACATGTGGGTGTCCGTGTCCTGGCGGCGTCTGTCGATGGCGTTGTGCATTTAGATGTGTAACATAGCTGTTATATTCCTGTACACAACGGATGCAGGGAAGCATCGGCTGCTGCTAGTGTTTCCCACGCGGCTTGTTGCGGGTATGCCGCTGTCATTGACTGCCTGTATGTTTTTGCTACGGTTTCGGCTGGTATCCCTTTGATATGTGCGATGGGGTATATCTGCGGATGTGGGTGACGGGTACGGGGTGTGGGTCTTGCATTTATACATACAAGATATGCTTGTGTGTGTGCTCCATCCCTGCTTGGGGAGCTGCAGGTTACCTGTCTGTTGTTCTGGGAGTGTTTGTTTTGTTGATGTCGTGTGGTGTCGGTATCGCCTGCATGTGTGCTTCCTGCACGTATTCCTCCTTCACATCGGTTATATATCTGCGGATGTTCGTACGTGCCTACTATCCATTGGCATTTTGTCACTGATAGTTACGGTGATTGTGGTCCTGTACTTGGAACGGCCTGTACGCTACCAGTTGCCTCCTATTCGTGGCGCTTTTACTTAACAGTCGTGGAACACACTGCGGTATTTACGATGTCGATGCGGCCACGATCGATGCCGGGATAACACAAGCGTATCTTCACCGTACATGCCTGATGCTGTGTAACGTTGCTGACATGTCTTGTTGAGTCTACCATATGGCCGCCATACATGCGGTCATAGTTTGTACATGCGTCCTTTGCATCTCCTGTTGGCTATGGTCCTGTGGTACATTCTGGGACATTTCCGCTTTGCATCGTTTTACGTCGCCACGCGCCTTGCCACTGAGGGGCTGTCAATACTACTTTGTGGGCACTGCTATACATACGCCTATGGTTCCTGTACTGTATGCCTACGCATGCTATTCCACTCCACCTGTGACAAGTCACCTACATACACATTTTACAGTGGCACACACATTACACACACGAAGCGACACCGACAAACTCACCTCACACATACACATATTCCGCCGTGGCTCTCAACCTTCCATTTCCGAAATGAGGAACACACACCTTCATAATGTGTAACAAATGGGCAAAATGTGAAACACATACTAATGGCTTACTAACAACTTCAGCTAAGAAGGTCATAGGGTGGTTGAAATATGCTGATTTACGTACAAGGAAGAACATTTAATGAATTCATATGATTAATTTATATTTACCAGGTTTCATTTAAATATATTCCTAACATTGAGTGTGTGACAGACTATTTCAATGTGGAACTTTGAGGAACTTCGCGGAACATGAACTATTTTAGACCCCAAATGAGGTCGTTCCTCATAATAGCGTACACTTGACAGGTATGATTGCCGCTTCGCACCGATGGTTGAACACAATACCTCGTTGGCCGCGTCGCCGGCGGACGTGTACCTCCGCAGTCATATCCTATGGATATGACACGCACATATCCCGTTACTGTACCGTGGCCTGGCGATCATCCCGACCCGCGGATATACATTGATGCAGGTTAACATTTCCATGGCTGCCGTTCCCTGCTCTGGCCACCCTCCCGGATGATCGGGTTGTCGTTCACTATGTCTACTATGTGGAGATATCACGTCTTACTTATCTGTCAACTTGCATCCCTGGGTTCCATATTAACCTGTTGTACTTTATATCTGTGTATGTGTACATATATTTCTACGTGTGTACTGATATCTATTTCCATATCTGTGTATGCACATAAGTACATATGTAGTCGACTTGCGGCGAAAGTGGCAGCATCTGCCACTCGCCTGCTGTAGAGCCGGCGCGTTCGAGGTGTTGGCGTTCCATGCTCTGCTGGCTATTGGGTGCAGTGTTTGGGTGGTGCCTTTGTTGGAGTCACACATAGGTCCGCACATACGGTACACATTACGGGCGGACATGTTTGTGTGGCGTCCATTTTACTGTGTGCGCAGGTCAGGAGGTGTCAGTCCATGGGGCCTACACTGTCAAAGTATGTGCTATGCGTTCCCTCTTTGCCAGGGCGTAGGCATATTGGGTACGCCTCTGTCTACCTACTGGGGCTGGCACAGTGTGTCCATGGCGCTGAACGCCCTGTGCCTGTGCTTGCCCTGGCAGTTGTGGTGGGCTTGGTGGCCCTCCACCATTATGTCCCTGCAGCAGCTGTTTCCGCAGAATCATATTGTGTAGCATACAACATACTATGAATATGTGGGCACATGTGCCTGGAGAGTACTGCAAGGCTCCACCGGATGTATCCAAGCACCGGAACCGTGATTTCAACATCCCAAACACACGGTCTATGATTATTCTAGTTTGTGCGTGTGCCTCATTATGGCGTTCTTCCATGTGTGTGTGTGCATTTCTGATGGGTGTCATCAACCACGGCTCCAGTGCGTAGCCAGCATCCCCCACAAGGTGACCTTGTGTGATGTCCCCCCTGGCGAATACCTGATACAGCTGTGAGGCATGCCAGATATGGGAGTCGTGGTAGCTTCCAGGGCTGCCAGCACACACATCCATGATAATGCCCTGCGCATTGCACACGACCTGGCAATTGATGGAGGGGTATCCCTTGCGGTTTATGTAGCGTCTACCCTGCTCCCCAGGTGGTGACTTGATTTCTATGTGCGTACAGTCTATCGCACCCAGTACCTCCGGGTATTGTGCCACACGGTGGAAGCGGCGCATATTGCTAGCCAACTCCTCCTGCGATCTGGGGAAGTTTATATACTCATGGGCATGTAACATGGCATCCAGGAACTGGTGTAGTACCCTGGATGCTGATGCCTGTGAGATGCCCATTATATCCCCGGTTGGCCTTTGAAAGGTACCTGTAGCTAGTATTCGCAAGCTCACACATACCTTTGTGTCCACCGGGATGGGCTCCCCTCTGTTGTCTCTTGTTCTCAGGCGTGGCCGGCACAGCTCCACTATTTGCTGTAACATGTCCCTGTCCACCCTGTAGCGCTCTACTATCTCCAGGTCTTGCAGCCCCTGGTAGGTCACCCTTGGTCTGAACACTTTCCTTCTCCTGTGAGGCCTACGGTAGTTGTCGGCACCGTCCTCCGCTACTCCATCTGTCTCTGCCACATACCTATGCATCATGGCCACGGCGGCACCCAGCATATACATATTAAAAGTTCCCCGTGTGTTTACACCCTACGGTGCGGCGTTTGGGAAATCGCGCTGTGTGTTGTGTGCATTCACACTTTATACTGTTGTGCTGTATACCCAGTGATGTCATTGGGTGTGTCTGTGCAGCCGTATCCATGGTTTATTTTTGGTGTTTTACGGTTGCAACTGCAACGGTATTGCCTTTAGTGTTACATTACAGTTGCCTGCATTGCCTTAGCTTTGCATCTTACATTACTGCATCCTGCAGGCACATGGCATATGATGCATTTTATCTGCAGCCGCAGTTATGCTACCTCTGTACTTGGCTGTGCTATTTCGGTTCTTTGCTCTTTGCATTTCTACTACATCCCCTACTATCTTTGCATTCATATGCCTCCCCTTTCCCGTTATGCAGAAGTCTGCATGCAGAGTTGTCAGCTGCCGCCGTTTGCCCTTCCTGGATTGATTGGTGTTGATTGCTCATTACGGCTCCAATTACACTGCTTCCGCATTTCCTCATATTCTCCGCATTACCTTCCTATATCCGTGGTTGTTGACGGGGAGGCCGTCACATGACTGGGTTGGGGAACGTAGTCATCCTCGTGCACATGCATCTGTGCGCGCATTATGTACTCTCAGCGCATCTATTTCCTCACACGCCGGTCCTGCTGCTGTGATGTGCATTGTACAGCCCAGGTTTGCTGACCTCCAATATCCTTCCTCCTACAGTGGCACACCCCTCTGTGATTGACATGTATCTCGTGTAGGCCACTCCTCGGTGTAGTACCGCTGCGCCGTTTGCTCCATCCTTACACCGGCGCCGGTTTTGCGATTCACTATTATCTGCCTCATTTGCATGGAATTGACTGCTAATACATGGTTACAGCGCCGAACACTGCCACCACTCCTTGACAACCCTTGCGCTGGGGTTGAGGCTTTCCATACATACTATGGTGTGTGGTGGCTGTACAGCTGATGTGTATTATGCAGCTCTTTTAGGACATCGTCATATTATTTCATTGCTTTGCACCTTCTGTGCACATATCCGGGGGTTCTGCTGTGGTTCCTACGTACATACCATTTATGTCATTATTTACATATTGTGCATGTTTTCTTTGGACATTCTCGGTGCCTTTCGCCATTGGCATATTGCACCTGTATGATACCTGACTTTGACAGCCTTCCGTTACTCCTCGGTCATGTTTGGGTAAATGTAAACCGTTTTTTTTTGGTTTACATTGCCGTGCTTACGCTTACGCCTGCGCCGCCGTGGATCGCTATTTCCCTTCATTTGCATGGTGCAATACCGCACACAGTGTGATTAGCATACCTACGCCGGGGGCGGCGCAGGTCCGGCACACGCCGGTAGTGCACGTGGGATTGCTTGTTACCTGAATCGCTCGGTAGCCATATTTGGCTTTATAACGCCAACGCTATGCTGGCGCCTGGCGCAAGGTTCATGAATCCCGGGGTATATTTTAAAGTACCTGCAATCCAAAATTGCCTACTTAAGATGTTAACATTTATCTGTTATAATTTTACATAAATTAGATAATATAGATTTCTTATAAGTGCCTGAATAACTTTTCTCATTTATGTACTTTAATAATTTTGAGTATTGTTTTAAGTTGGGTTTCCTTACATATGTATTTTCTTATGGCTTGCACAGATAAACAGTTTACTGAATTATATTCTTCTTTTATTTCCTTTATTGTTTTAACAGTTACTCTTTCCATACAATTATACAAAGCTAAGAGGTTCTTTTTTCTTTGATATACATTATGCTTTCTAACAAACCTATCTTCACTCCAACGGAAATATAGTGAATAACCAGATGGTTAAATTAATATGGTTGTATGTGTAGTTTTAGTAGACTTTAGTGTATTTTGTAGATCGTTAGAGTCAAATAGCTTGGTTATATTATATTAAAATTAAGTTGATATTAATAACCAAAAAGTGTTAAATTTCCCTTCTTCATTTAACTAGGCCATTTTGCATTTATTAACATTGCAGAGCTGTCAATTTATTTTCCCCAGTTAGACTCATAGTAATTGTTCAGGTAACATCTACTACTTTTAAAACTAGATGCTGTTAGGGTTATATGTCCAGAAAGGCTACCCCTTCATTACTGCATGCTTTAATATATTTTTGTAAGTTATTCTTGACTTATTAAGGTACCACAAGAAGGTTAGTAGAATTACTTCTATTTTCTTAATCTGGGCTTTAGTGGGCTTTAAAGCTGATATTTGAGTATATCAAAAATACCTTAATGACAACCATATTTTTGCTTTATTGATTTTGGCATCTAATAAATTTATTTCTTTTTAAATTGCCTTTACATTTGTAAACATCACATTTCTTTTCTAATTGCTGTCTCCCTCCCCAAGTTCTTTTTAAACTTTTTGTGTGAATTCTTCATATCTTTCCTGTATTCAAATTGAGTTTTTAGGGGCATGTATATAAAACTGATAACCACAGAAAAGCTTTATCAGCATGTGATTATGAAGTGATGTGAGCTTTTGATTGTGATCGCAAGTTAATGTGTAAATGAAGTAAGAAGATTCATTAACCTACAGCTTAGTAGGTATCAGAGAGATGGAGCTACATAAGCAGTACTAAGAAATGAAACATGAAGATGTAATTTCAACAGATTGATATTTTACAGACAATTCTATTAGTAAAATGTTTAATTTTAATGATTATTGTAATTTCAGAGCCAATAATGAATTAATTAACAGATTCAGGGATATTCCAAGGTCACTGAATCTCATGACCATTCCCATCTTGCCATTATACTCCCACAGAAAGAACCTCCTTTCTCCAGGAAGGCCATACTGGTCAATTCTAGAATAAATTGTGACACCCATCTAGTCTTGTAGATTATACTTAAAGGAAGATCGTGAATAACAATGTTTTCCATGCAGGCAAAGTTATTACAGAGGTTTGGGAGCTGCTAGGTTATAAATATATTTATCCATTGTGTTTTATTTATAAGTTGATGGAGTCATTATCGATAGAGATATTGTACTTGTGAAGAAACAGCTCACAACAGCTGCTTCTCTAACTGCACAGTAAGAGAGGCAGACATCTCCCATCAAAAGTCTGTAAGCCACTTAACAAATGGATAGACCTTCAAATTCTCTTGGCAGCTCAGGGAATTTAGGGCTGTGATCTTTTTGGTTAGGGAACTTTGGGTGTGTTCTAATTGTATGATATATTTTATGAGAAACATACAACCAAGAACTAAAAAAGTCCAAAACCCATGTATAAATACTGATAAAAAAATTTTAAAAAATGCCAGAAGAAAGACTTGCAAGTAATATATTTTATTAAATAACAAAGGGTAAGTGCTACCATTCAAAATTAATTTATGAATGAAGTCCACCAAGACTTATACACCAAGTTCATTCTGGAAGGTATGGGTATCACAGTGTGAATCAGCAGCAGTCTTCAGTTTGCAATCATCTGCACATTTTGTGCACACAGAACAATGTGACTTCCAGTATTTTTAGGTTTGATACAAGGACGTTAGTACACTTATGATTTGCTCTCAGTGAATTACAATTTGTGAATGTGAAATGTTTGCCAACATTTTTTAACTGATAAAATTTCAAGAGTGTTTGGGTATTCAGATTTTAGAGCATTTAGGAAAAGGACGTGAAGGGTGAGTGTTTTGATCAGATTATAATAGTTATAGAGAAGTTTCTCATGAACTTATAGGATGTGCTGTTACCAGTGGAAGTAGACAGGCAAAATCATTTTAATCATATTAAATCTTATCAGATTATATACTGTTTTTTGCAAAAGAGTAAATATTCTATTGAGCCTTTATTGGAGTGGAAAGAATATAATACGTTTGGAAATGTTAGAAATGTTAGCTGTTTTTCTAGATAAGTAACTAGTAATAAATTTAACACTCTAGAGTACTTATCAGTACTGATGATTTTAGTGATTTTTTTGTCTGAGAAAGGGTTGTTACCACATTCATGTTAGTTTTAGCACATATTTCCATGGCAGTTGTAGTTTGCTGCATTTTTTTCTTACATTTTTGAGTTTTCTGCACTTGCAATTAATCATTATCTGACATTCTGTTTTGTTCCATTGAATTCAAATTCCTGGTGTAGTACTAAACCTATTTATATGATCCTTGCTTATCACCATGTGCTAAATATTACAGCAGAGCTAACTAGTGCAGTTAAAATTTGTTTGACATATTAATATGCAAACATATTTCTAAATAAAAATAAAAAAAACTCAATTTGCAATCGGATTAACTTAGAAACTTGTTAAGTAGCTCAGTTAGTCGACTAAAAATACAACAGAACAGTAATTTGGTTTTCAGTTAGTCTTTATATATTAATGGGAAAGAAGCCTTATGCTTTGGCAATTACACGTATGTCCGTGATAATATTTAGAATACAGAGTTTTTTAGAACAATGGGTGGGTGTGTGAAGCTAGGGATTGCTTGCATCACTTACTTCCTTTTAGTGTGCATCTTATATAAAGGTCCCTTGTGATGCTAGGGATTGCTTGCATCACTTCCTGCATTTTATTGCGCACCATATATTAAGTTTCCTATTCAGATCTGGAGGCATGTCTGCTTTAAGCTTAATTTGCCACCACAGTTTCCTTACGTCTAGCAAAGTGGTGTGGTCCCCAAAACCCTGTTTGGGCTTTTCAATACTAGGAATTTTAACTGAAGCTTGTTTGTGCATGTAAAAGTGCGCCTAGCTATGGCATTGTTCTCCTTTCTGTTTTTTATGGCCTGTCCATGTTCCTTTGTTCTGTCACTGGGTTTTTTGATGGCTTTGCTTATATAGAAGGAATCACAGGAGGGACAGATAGCTAAGTAAACCAGTCATGGTGTGGCAGTTGTAGGAGCTATTTAGAGAAATAGTGGTGTTTTTGCTAGATAGCCTATATTCAGAGCTTTCAAGGATAGAGGGGCAGCTACTGCATCTTTTCATGTCTCTGGGGTGGGTGGGCATGGGTAATGATACCCTTGTTAGACAAAAGGGACAATGCTTTCAAGGAATTGATCTTCTGGTAGCAAAAAACAGGGGCATATCCTGGCACTCTCCACGGTTCTTGGGTGTCTGTAATGAGATCCCAGTTTTTCTTTATGATCCTCTAAGACTATTAGTGTCTCTTGAGATAGGAATTGGGAATCTAGGGGTGAGTTCCTTCACTTGTTTGATTTTTGCTATGAACCCTGTTTTCAGGATGGGGGAAATTTTGGAGTATCTGTGAGAGTGGATTTCTTTTTCCACTGTTTCCAGCAGGTGTGGAGGGTAATGCCTTTCTACTAAAACCTGTTTCACTGTTTGGCTTTCTTTCAGGAAGGACTCCTCCTTGCTGACTAGTCTGCTAAGTCTAATGTACTGGCCCCTGACAATATTCCTTTTCATGAAGAAAAGGTGCTGGCTGTTATAGTCCAAGCAGTTGTTCCTGAATAACCCTTTCCTATAAATTTTGGAAGTGAACTTCTTGGAGGAGGGTCTAGGGTCCGGGAGATGTTCAGGAACTGCACCTTGTACCCATTGCCAGACATTGTAAAATCCAAGAAAGGAATGCTTTCTTTCATGGCCCTTATGAAGTCTTTAAGTTCAGTTTCTGTGCCTTGCTACAGAAACAAATATATCATCTATATATCCCTCATGCAGAAATACTTTCTCAAAACCTTTTAGGTATTTAAGTGGGCTCACTTTTAAATTTTGAAATCCCAAAACCTCAAACCTCTAAATCCCGATGTTCAGAAGTTCGAGGTCTTGGAATCTCAAAATGAAAAATAAAATCACAGCTAAAAGATGAAAATCTCATACATCATGTTTTTGCAGGGAGGCAAGCCCCCCTGCACCCCCTACAACTTAAATATACCAATTCTTAGATTGCACTACAGTGCAAAGAACGGTAAAGTTGCCATTCTGCAGTATATGCTGATCTCCATTGATACATTTTGAGATTCCAAAACTTCGAACTTCTGAGCATCAAGATTTACAGGTTTGAGATTTGGGGATTTCAAAACTTAAAAGTGAACTCATTTAAGTATATCACTCTCCCAGCTGGGGAGCACCAGATTTGCATAAGCTGGGGCCATTTTGACTAGCACGTCTACTCCATGTTGCTGGTGGAATATTTCCCGATTGAAAGTAAAAACATTATCGTGTAATACAATACTGATAAGCTCACAGATGTTGCTGATTTTCTTCCTGCTTAAGGGAGTGTGTTTTCACAGGTCATTAGCTGTGAGGGTGATGCCTTCCTTCTGAGGGATGTTAGAGTATAATGCCACTACATACAGGGTGACCAGCTTCTGATCTCTGTTGAAGACTTGGCACTGGTGTAATTGATGGAGGAATTCTCAAGAATCCCTTACATAGAACTCAGAGTTCTGTACTATTGGATTCAGGTGGAAGTCTATGAAATGAGAAATGTTTTCTGTTTTGGTTCTTCTAGAAAAAACTAGATGTCTGAAGGCAGCTTGGGTCTCACCCTTCTGGCTGTTAGGTCACCTGAGTATCTTCACTAAGCAAGGGTTGTGCAGCATTAGGAAGTCAAATTCCTGCTCTGTGATTCTCCCTTCCTGCAAAATCTCTAATAGCTGTACAGCTATTGCTTGAAATTCATCTATAACTTTTTGTTCAGAACAGGTTTCATAACATTTGCCCTTTTCTACCTCCTGCTTCATTTGCTTAATGTATTCAGCCTGTTCCATTATAGCAATGCCTGCCTCCTTGTTCCATTAAAACAATGCCTGCCTCCATGTTCCATTATAACAATGCCTGCCTCCTTGTTCCATTATAGCAATACCTGCCTCCTTGTTCCATCATAACAATGCCTGCCTCCTTGTCCCATTATAACAATGCCTGCCTCCTTGTTCCATTATAACAATGCCTGCCTCCTTGTTTCATTATAGCAATGCCTGCCTCCTTGTTCCATTGTAACAATGCCTGCCTACTTGTTCCATTATAGCAATGCCTGCCTCCTTGTTCCATTATAGCAATGCCTGCCTCCTTGTTCCATTGTAACAATGCATGCCTCCTTGTTCCATGATATCAATGCCTGCCTTCTTGTTCCATTATAGCAATGCCTGCCTCCTTGTTCCATTATAACAATGCCTGCCTCCTTGTTCCATAATAACAATGTCTGCATCCTTGTTCCATTATAGCAATGCCTACCTCGTTGTTCCATTATAACAATGGCTGCCTCCTTGTTCCATTATAGCAATGCCTGCCTCCTTGTTCCATTATAACAATGCCTGCCTCCTTGTTCCATTATAACAATGCCTGCCTCCTTATTCCATTATAACAATGCCTGCCTCCTTGTTCCATTATAAAAATGCCTGCCTCCTTGTTCCATTATAACAATGCCTGCCTCCTTGTCCCATTATAACAATGCCTGCCACCTTGTTCCATTATAACAATGCCTGCCTCCTTGTTCCATTATAACAATGCCTGCCTCATTGTTCCATTATAACAATGCCTGTCTCCTTGTTCCATTATAACAATGCCTGCCTCCTTGTTCCATTATTACAATGCCTGCCTCCTTGTTCCATTATAACAATGCCTGCCTCCTTGTTCCACTATAACAATGCCTGCCTCCTTATTACGATATGTCAATTCCTGCCTCCATGTACCATTATAACGATGCCTGCCTCCTTGTTCCATTATAACAATGTCTGCCTCCTTGTTCTATTATAACAATGCCTGCCTCCTTGTTCCATTCTAACAATGCCTGCCTCCTTGTTCCATTATAACAATGCCTGCCTCATTGTTCCATTATAACAATGCCTGTCTCCTTGTTCCATTATAGCAATGCCTGCCTCCTTGTTCCATTATAACAATGCCTGCCTCCTTGTTCCATTGTAACAATGCCTGCCTCCTTGTTCCATTATAACAATGCCTGCCACCTTGTTCCAATATAACAATTCCTGCCTCCTTGTTCCATTATAACAATGCCTGCCTCCTTGTTCCATTATAACAATGCCTGTCCTCCTTGTTCCATTATAACAATGCCTGCCTCCTTGTTCTATTATAACAATGCCTGCCCCCTTGTTCCATTATAACAATGCCTGTCTCCTTGTCCCATTATAACAATGCCTGCCTCCTTGTTCCATTATAACAATGCCTGCCTCCTTGTTCCATTATAACAATGCCTGCCTCCTTGTTCCATTATAACAATGCCTGCCTCCTTATTCCATTATAACAATGCCTGCCTCCTTGTTCCATTATAACAATGCCTGCCTCCTTGTTCCATTATAACAATGCCTGCCTCCTTGTTCCATTATAACAATGCCTGCCTCCTTGTTCCATTATAACAATGCCTGCCTCCTTGTTCCATTATAACAATCCCGGCCGCCTTGTTCTATTATAACAATGCCTGCCTCCTTGTTCCATTCTAACAATGCCTGCCTCCTTGTTCCATTATAACAATGCCTGCCTCATTGTTCCATTATAACAATGCCTGCCTCCTTGTTCCATTATAACAATGCCTGCCTCCTTGTTCCATTATAACAATGCCTGCCTCCTTGTTCCATTATAACAATGCCTGCCTCCTTGTTCCATTATAACAATGCCTGCCTCCTTGTTCCATTATAACAATGCCTGCCTCCTTGTTCCATTATAACAATGCCTGCCTCCTTGTTCCATTATAACAATGCCTGCCTCCTTGTTCCATTATAACAATGCCTGCCTCCTTGTTCCATTATAACAATGCCTGCCTCCTTGTTCCATTATAACAATGCCTGCCTCCTTGTTCCATTATAACAATGCCTGCCTCCTTGTTCCATTATAACAATGCCTGCCTCCTTGTTCCATTATAACAATGCCTGCCTCCTTGTTCCATTATAACAATGCCTGCCTCCTTGTTCCATTATAACAATGCCTGCCTCCTTGTTCCATTATAACAATGCCTGCCTCCTTGTTCCATTATAACAATGCCTGCCTCCTTGTTCCATTATAACAATGCCTGCCTCCTTGTTCCATTATAACAATGCCTGCCTCCTTGTTCCATTATAACAATGCCTGCCTCCTTGTTCCATTATAACAATGCCTGCCTCCTTGTTCCATTATAACAATGCCTGCCTCCTTGTTCCATTATAACAATGCCTGCCTCCTTGTTCCATTATAACAATGCCTGCCTCCTTGTTCCATTATAACAATGCCTGCCTCCTTGTTCCATTATAACAATGCCTGCCTCCTTGTTCCATTATAACAATGCCTGCCTCCTTGTTCCATTATAACAATGCCTGCCTCCTTGTTCCATTATAACAATGCCTGCCTCCTTGTTCCATTATAACAATGCCTGCCTCCTTGTTCCATTATAACAATGCCTGCCTCCTTGTTCCATTATAACAATGCCTGCCTCCTTGTTCCATTATAACAATGCCTGCCTCCTTGTTCCATTATAACAATGCCTGCCTCCTTGTTCCATTATAACAATGCCTGCCTCCTTGTTCCATTATAACAATGCCTGCCTCCTTGTTCCATTATAACAATGCCTGCCTCCTTGTTCCATTATAACAATGCCTGCCTCCTTGTTCCATTATAACAATGCCTGCCTCCTTGTTCCATTATAACAATGCCTGCCTCCTTGTTCCATTATAACAATGCCTGCCTCCTTGTTCCATTATAACAATGCCTGCCTCCTTGTTCCATTATAACAATGCCTGCCTCCTTGTTCTATTATAACAATGCCTGCCTCCTTGTTCCATTCTAACAATGCCTGCCTCCTTGTTCCATTATAACAATGCCTGCCTCATTGTTCCATTATAACAATGCCTGCCTCCTTGTTCCATTATAACAATGCCTGCCTCCTTGTTCCATTATAACAATGCCTGCCTCCTTGTTCCATTATAACAATGCCTGCCTCCTTGTTCCATTATAACAATGCCTGCCTCCTTGTTCCATTATAACAATGCCTGCCTCCTTGTTCCATTATAACAATGCCTGCCTCCTTGTTCCATTATAACAATGCCTGCCTCCTTGTTCCATTATAACAATGCCTGCCTCCTTGTTCCATTATAACAATGCCTGCCTCCTTGTTCCATTATAACAATGCCTGCCTCCTTGTTCCATTATAACAATGCCTGCCTCCTTGTTCCATTATAACAATGCCTGCCTCCTTGTTCCATTATAACAATGCCTGCCTCCTTGTTCCATTATAACAATGCCTGCCTCCTTGTTCCATTATAACAATGCCTGCCTCCTTGTTCCATTATAACAATGCCTGCCTCCTTGTTCCATTATAACAATGCCTGCCTCCTTGTTCCATTATAACAATGCCTGCCTCCTTGTTCCATTATAACAATGCCTGCCTCCTTGTTCCATTATAACAATGCCTGCCTCCTTGTTCCATTATAACAATGCCTGCCTCCTTGTTCCATTATAACAATGCCTGCCTCCTTGTTCCATTATAACAATGCCTGCCTCATTGTTCCATTATAACAATGCCTGTCTCCTTGTTCCATTATAGCAATGCCTGCCTCCTTGTTCCATTATAACAATGCCTGCCTCCTTGTTCCATTATAACAATGCCTGCCTCCTTGTTCCATTATAACAATGCCTGCCTCCTTGTTCCATTATAACAATGCCTGCCTCCTTGTTCCATTATAACAATGCCTACCTCCTTGTTCCATTATAACAATGCCTGCCTCCTTGTTCCATTATAACAATGCCTGCCTCCTTGTTCCATTATAGCAATGCCTGCCTCCTTGTTCCATTATAGCAATGCCTGCCTCCTTGTTCCATTATAATAATGCCTGCCTCCTTGTTCCATTATAACAATGCCTGCCTCCTTGTTCCATTATAACAATGCCTGCCTCCTTGTTCCATTATAGCAATGCCTGCCTACTTGTTCCATTATAACAATGCCTGCCTCCTTGTTCCATTATAACAATGCCTGCCTCCTTGTTCCATTATAACAATGCCTGCCTCCTTGTTCCATTATAGCAATGCCTGCCTCCTTGTTCCATTATAACAATGCCTACCTCCTTGTTCCATTATAACAATGCCTGCCTCCTTGTTCCATTATAACAATGCCTGCCTCCTTGTTCCATTATAGCAATGCCTGCCTCCTTGTTCCATTATAACAATGCCTGCTCCCTTGTTCCATTATAACAATGCCTGCCTCCTTGTTCCATTATAATAATGCCTGCCTCCTTGTTCCATTATAACAATGTCTGCCTCCTTGTTCTATTATAACAATGCCTGCCTCCTTGTTCCATTCTAACAATGCCTGCCTCCTTGTTCCATTATAACAATGCCTGCCTCCTTGTTCCATTATAACAATGCCTGCCTCCTTGTTCCATTATAACAATGCCTGCCTCATTGTTCCATTATAACAATGCCTGTCTCCTTGTTCCATTATAGCAATGCCTGCCTCCTTGTTCCATTATAACAATGCCTGCCTCCTTGTTCCATTGTAACAATGCCTGCCTCCTTGTTCCATTATAACAATGCCTGCCTCCTTGTTCCATTATAACAATGCCTGCCTCCTTGTTCCATTATAACAATGCCTGCCTCCTTGTTCCATTATAACAATGCCTGCCTCCTTGTTCCATTATAACAATGCCTGCCTCCTTGTTCCATTATAACAATGCTCGCCTCCTTGTTCCATTATAACAATGCCTGCCTCCTTGTTCCATTATAACAATGCCTGCCTCCTTGTTCCATTATAACAATGCCTGCCTCCTTGTTCCATTATAACAATGCCTGCCTCCTTGTTCCATTATAACAATGCCTGCCTCCTTGTTCCATTATAACAATGCCTGCCTCCTTGTTCCATTATAACAATGCCTGCCTCCTTGTTCCATTATAACAATGCCTGCCTCCTTGTTCCATTATAACAATGCCTGCCTCCTTGTTCCATTATAACAATGCCTGCCTCCTTGTTCCATTATAACAATGCCTGCCTCCTTGTTCCATTATAACAATGCCTGCCTCCTTGTTCCATTATAACAATGCCTGCCTCCTTGTTCCATTATAACAATGCCTGCCTCCTTGTTCCATTATAACAATGCCTGCCTCCTTGTTCCATTATAACAATGCCTGCCTCCTTGTTCCATTATAACAATGCCTGCCTCCTTGTTCCATTATAACAATGCCTGCCTCCTTGTTCCATTATAACAATGCCTGCCTCCTTGTTCCATTATAACAATGCCTGCCGCCTTGTTCCATTATAACAATGCCTGCCTCCTTATTCCATTATTACAATGGCTGCTTCCTTGCTCCATTATAACAATGCCTGCCTCCTTGTTCCATTATAACAATGCCTGCCTCCTTGTTCCATAATAACAATGTCTGCATCCTTGTTCCATTATAACAATGCCTGCCTCCTCGTTCCATTATAGCAATGCCTGCATTCTTGTTCCATTATAACAATGCCTGCCTCCTTGTTCCATTATAACAATGCCTGCCTCCTTGTTCCATTATAACAATGCCTGCCTCCTTGTTCCATTATAACAATGCCTGCCTCCTTATTCCATTATAACAATGCCTGCCTCCTTGTTCCATTATAAAAATGCCTGCCTCCTTGTTCCATTATAACATTGCCTGCCTCCTTGTTCCATTATAACAATGCCTGCCTCCTTGTCCCATTATAACAATGCCTGCCACCTTG
Organism: Protopterus annectens; assembly: GCF_019279795.1. Lineage (NCBI taxonomy): Eukaryota > Metazoa > Chordata > Ceratodontiformes > Protopteridae > Protopterus > Protopterus annectens. Next base: position 1,890,307,857 of record NC_056743.1, on the reverse strand, counting down.
TTCCATTATAACAATGCCTGCCTCCTTGTTCCATTATAACAATGCCTGCCTCATTGTTCCATTATAGCAATGCCTGTCTCCTTGTTCCATTATAACAATGCCTGCCTCCTTGTTCCATTATTACAATGCCTGCCTCCTTGTTCCATTATAACAATGCCTGCCTCCTTGTTCCACTATAACAATGCCTGCCTCCTTGTTTCATTATAACAAAGCCTGCCATCTTGTTCCAATATTACAATGCATTCCTCCTTGTTCCATTATAACAATGCCTGCCACCTTGTTCCATTATAACAATTCCTGCCTCCTTGTTCCATTATAACAATGCCTGCCTCCTTGTTCCATTATAACAATGCCTGCCTCCTTGTTCCATTATAACAATGCCTGTCCTCCTTGTTCCATTATAACAATGCCTGCCTCCTTGTTCCATTATAGCAATGCCTGCCTCCTATAACAATGCCTGCCTCCTTGTTCTATTATAACAATGCCTGCCTCCTTGTTCCATTATAACAATGCCTGTCTCCTTGTCCCATTATAACAATGCCTGCCTCCTTGTTCCATTATAACAATGCCTGCCTCCTTGTTCCATTATAACAATGCCTGCCTCCTCGTTCCATTATAGCAATGCCTGCATTCTTGTTCCATTATAACAATGCCTGCCTCCTTGTTCCATTATAACAATGCCTGCCTCCTTGTTCCATTATAACAATGCCTGCCTCCTTGTTCCATTATAACAATGCCTGCCTCCTTATTCCATTATAACAATGCCTGCCTCCTTGTTCCATTATAACAATGCCTGCCTCCTTGTTCCATTATAACAATGCCTGCCTCCTTGTTCCATTATAACAATGCCTGCCTCCTTGTCCCATTATAACAATGCCTGCCACCTTGGTCCATTATAACAATGCCTGCCTCCTTGTTCCATTATAACAATGCCTGCCTCATTGTTCCATTATAACAATGCCTGTCTCCTTGTTCCATTATAACAATGCCTGCCTCCTTGTTCCATTATTACAATGCCTGCCTCCTTGTTCCATTATAACAATGCCTGCCTCCTTGTTCCACTATAACAATGCCTGCATCCTTGTTTCATTGTAACAATGCCTGCCAACTTGTTCCAATATTACAATGCCTGCCTCCTTGTTCCATTATAACAATGCCTGTCTCCTTGTTCCATTATAACAATGCCTGCTTCATTGTTCCATTCTAACAATGCATGCCTCCTTGTTCTATTATAGCAATGCCTGCCTCCTTGTTCCTTTATAGCAATGCCTGCTCCCTTGTTCCATTATAATAATGCCTGCCTCCTTGTTCCATTATAACAATGTCTGCCTCCTTGTTCTATTATAACAATGCCTGCCTCCTTGTTCCATTCTAACAATGCCTGCCTCCTTGTTTCATTATAACAATGCCTGCCTCCTTGTTCCATTATAACAATGTCTGCCTCCTTGTTCTATTATACCAATGCCTGCCTACTTCTTCCATTATAACAATGCCTGCCTCCTTGTTCCATTATATCACTGCCTGCCTCCTTGTTCCATTATAGCAATGCCTGCCTCCTTGTTCCATTATAACAATGCCTGCCTCCTTGTTCCATTGTAACAATGCCTGCCTCCTTGTTCCATTATAACAATGCCTGCCACCTTGTTCCATTATAACAATTCCTGCCTCCTTGTTCCATTATAACAATGCCCACCTCCTTGTTCCATTATAACAATGCCTGCCTCCTTGTTCCATTATAACAATGCCTGTCCTCCTTGTTCCATTATAACAATGCCTGCCTCCTTGTTCCATTATAGCAATGCCTGCCTCCTATAACAATGCCTGCCTCCATGTTCTATTATAACAATGCCTGCCCCCTTGTTCCATTATAACAATGCCTGTCTCCTTGTCCCATTATAACAATGCCTGCCTCCTTGTTCCATTATAACAATGCCTGCCTCCTCGTTCCATTATAGCAATGCCTGCAGTCTTGTTCCATTATAACAATGCCTGCCTCCTTGTTCCATTATAACAATGCCTGCCTCATTGTTCCATTATAACAATGCCTGTCTCCTTGTTCCATTATAACAATGCCTGCCTCCTTGTTCCATTATTACAATGCCTGCCTCCTTGTTCCATTATAACAATGCCTGCCTCCTTGTTTCATTATAACAATGCCTGCCAACTTGTTCCATTATTACAATGCCTGCCTCCTTGTTCCATTATAACAATGCCTACCTCCTTGTTCCATTATAACAATGCCTGCTTCCTTGTTCCATTCTAACAATGCCTGCCTCCTTGTTCTATTATAGCAATGCCTGCCTCCTTGTTCCTTTATAGCAATGCCTGCTCCCTTGTTCCATTATAATAATGCCTGCCTCCTTGTTCCATTATAACAATGCTTGCCTCCTTGTTCCATTATAACAATTTCTGCCTCCTTGTTCTATTATAGCAGTGCCTGCCTACTTCTTCCATTATAACAATGCCTGCCTACTTGTTCCATTATAACAATGCCTGCCTCCTTGTTTCATTATAACAATGCCTGCCAACTTGTTCCATTATTACAATGCCTGCCTCCTTGTTCCATTATAACAATGCCTACCTCCTTGTTCCATTATAACAATGCCTGCTTCCTTGTTCCATTCTAACAATGCCTGACTCCTTGTTCTATTATAGCAATGCCTGCCTCCTTGTTCCTTTATAGCAATGCCTGCTCCCTTGTTCCATTATAATAATGCCTGCCTCCTTGTTCCATTATAACAATGCTTGCCTCCTTGTTCCATTATAATAATGTCTGCCTCCTTGTTCTATTATAGCAGTGCCTGCCTACTTCTTCCTTTATAACAATGCCTGCCTCCTTGTTCCATTATAACACTGCCTGCCTCCTTGTTCCTTTATAACAATGTCTGCCTCCTTGTTCCATTATAGCAATGCCTGCCTCCTTGTTCCATTATAACAATGCCTGCCTCCTTGTTCCATTGTAACAATGCCTGCCTATTTGTTCCATTATAACAATGCCTGCTGCCTTGTTCCATTATAACAATGCCTGCTTTCTTGTTCCATTCTAACAATGCCTGCCTCCTTGTTCATAGGTTCATAGGTTCATAGGTTTATACTAGGCTATCTGCCCGAGGGCATTTACAAGCCTAGCCCATAGTTTTGTGGCTTACCACCCTGCCCTATGGGTTGAATTACCATTATTTTGCTGTGCTTCCCCTGTTGACTGAGGTGATCCCAGTATATTCTATATCTACATCTCCCATCCAAGATTCAAGATGAATTCTCCCAGCGGCCAGCGAGGTGCCCTATCTCACATATACCGGGATTTTATTCCACATAGTCTCTTTGGGTGATGACCTATCCCTCCCAGCTGGCCCCATTATTAGCTCGAGGTAGGTGTCTCGCCTCACTCTCGCCTTCTGACGGGATCTAGATTTTTGAGGTGAAGCATATTCTATCTTGACATGGCCTTTGTATCTGGCCTCAAAGGCCCTGTCACCTCTGAGTTAAGAGTGTGTTTACTGGTTTAGAGCAGCTCTTCTTTTCAGTCGGGCAGCAGAGACAGATTTTTGAGACCTTTTGTATCCTTTTTGGTGAGGGAACTTGTGCCCTCCAGCTGCTGCAAGTGTCGGGTCAGATATATCTCACATGGGACAACAGGCCAGTCTGATGAGGGTGAGATGATGAGTGTAGGGAGACTATGACCTCCCCTTTTCTAGAGAGATGAGATCCCTTCAATGTAGGTGGCAAATGTAGAAGGTCTTCCTAACTACTTTAGCTGTTACGGGTGTCAACTACTACTAACTATCAACCTGGGTCCCCTGTGTCCCTGATTCTATGCTCCAGTGGTGGATATTGCATTATTTGGTAGCTTAACTGCCTTTTGTTTTTCCCGGCGGGTGCATTTGGCATTTAACTTTTGAGGGCCTTAGGCCAGGGCTCGGCTAATTCAGTTATCCAGTTTCTCCTTCTGATATCTGCTGGAGTGTTGATGTGCATGTGTTTTCTACTCAGTCTTCAGTTTGTAGCTTCATTCGCAAACTTTGTTTCAGCCATAACCCTCCGTGCTGAAGAGTACTCGGAAAGTAGATGCCAAACAGGCAGAGCCTCCAGGCGGCCCTGTGTGGGTACTTGAGTCTGCAGGCTTTGAGTCTGATCTGACAGCAACCTGACCCTGTGGGTTCAGTCACTCAGCCACCATCTTGTGATGTATGTGATGTTTGGTTAACATTTAATGAGTTTTTTCAATGATACCCGCGGTATTGTATCAAGGCCTTCGGCCATCCTTCGGTAGGCTGTATGGACTGCCTTTCCCTCATCAATGGCTTTGGTGACTGTTTCGAAAAAGTCAATCCATTATAGCAATGCCTGCCTCCTTGTTCCATTATAACAATGCCTGCCTCCTTGTTCCATTGTAACAATGCCTGCCTCTTTGTTCTATTATAACAATGCCTGCCACCTTGTTCCATTATAACAATGCCTGCCTCCTTATTCCATTATAACAATGGCTGCTTCCTTGCTCCATTATAACAATGCCTGCCTCCTTGTTCCATTATAACAATGTCTGCCTCCTTATTCCATTATAACAATGCCTGCCTCCTTGTTCCATTATAACAATGCCTGCCTCCTTGTTCCATTATAGCAATGCCTGCCTCCTATAACAATGCCTGCCTCCATGTTCTATTATAACAATGCCTGCCCCCTTGTTCCATTATAACAATGCCTGTCTCCTTGTCCCATTATAACAATGCCTGCCTCCTTGTTCCATTATAACAATGCCTGCCTCCTCGTTCCATTATAGCAATGCCTGCATTCTTGTTCCATTATAACAATGCCTGCCTCCTTGTTCCATTATAACAATGCCTGCCTCATTGTTCCATTATAACAATGCCTGTCTCCTTGTTCCATTATAACAATGCCTGCCTCCTTGTTCCATTATTACAATGCCTGCCTCCTTGTTCCATTATAACAATGCCTGCCTCCTTGTTTCATTATAACAATGCCTGCCAACTTGTTCCATTATTACAATGCCTGCCTCCTTGTTCCATTATAACAATGCCTACCTCCTTGTTCCATTATAACAATGCCTGCTTCCTTGTTCCATTCTAACAATGCCTGCCTCCTTGTTCTATTATAGCAATGCCTGCCTCCTTGTTCCTTTATAGCAATGCCTGCTCCCTTGTTCCATTATAATAATGCCTGCCTCCTTGTTCCATTATAACAATGCTTGCCTCCTTGTTCCATTATAACAATTTCTGCCTCCTTGTTCTATTATAGCAGTGCCTGCCTACTTCTTCCATTATAACAATGCCTGCCTCCTTGTTCCATTATAACAATGCCTGCCTCCTTGTTTCATTATAACAATGCCTGCCAACTTGTTCCATTATTACAATGCCTGCCTCCTTGTTCCATTATAACAATGCCTACCTCCTTGTTCCATTATAACAATGCCTGCTTCCTTGTTCCATTCTAACAATGCCTGACTCCTTGTTCTATTATAGCAATGCCTGCCTCCTTGTTCCTTTATAGCAATGCCTGCTCCCTTGTTCCATTATAATAATGCCTGCCTCCTTGTTCCATTATAACAATGCTTGCCTCCTTGTTCCATTATAATAATGTCTGCCTCCTTGTTCTATTATAGCAGTGCCTGCCTACTTCTTCCTTTATAACAATGCCTGCCTCCTTGTTCCATTATAACACTGCCTGCCTCCTTGTTCCTTTATAACAATGTCTGCCTCCTTGTTCCATTATAGCAATGCCTGCCTCCTTGTTCCATTATAACAATGCCTGCCTCCTTGTTCCATTGTAACAATGCCTGCCTATTTGTTCCATTATAACAATGCCTGCCGCCTTGTTCCATTATAACAATGCCTGCTTTCTTGTTCCATTCTAACAATTCCTGCCTCCTTGTTCCATTATAGCAATGCCTGCCTCCTTGTTCCATTATAACAATGCCTGCCTCCTTGTTCCATTGTAACAATGCCTGCCTCTTTGTTCTATTATAACAATGCCTGCCGCCTTGTTCCCTTATAACAATGCCTGCCTCCTTATTCCATTATAACAATGGCTGCTTCCTTGCTCCATTATAACAATGCCTGCCTCCTTGTTCCATTATAACAATGTCTGCCTCCTTTTTTTTATTTTTATATAAGTTCTAGTCCATCTTAGTAGATAGTTTTAAATCATATTTCTAAGTATGGTTATGTTTTTCACATAATAAAACTATGCCAATAGGTTAACAAGCACAAAATATATTTATACTGAAAAGAATGCAGTATTTGTGTATGCTTCTGGCTCCTGTTTCTTTCTTGAACACATCAAGCGACCCATCCATCTTTTATTAGCCCTTGCATTTTTTCCCTTCCTGCACATATTCCACAATGCTGGATAATGGAAGAAATAATCTTGGCCTGTATCATTTTGTAAATCTGAGGTAGATTTAGTATTCTTCTGATCACATCCCCCTGCCTGACTGGCATGCATGGGAGAATACCCACTTTGCTGAGTCCAGCTAAATGCATGCATTTGTACACCCACTTGCCAAGGGTGTCCAGACTGTGATGCACTCATTATCTGGGCTGACCATGTACTGTCCCACTGCCATGCAGATAGGGCACATGTGAGGTGTCTCCTCATGTGGTTCCCTTGCAGAAGAACCAGTACCAACTCCTCTCATGAATGTATGAGTTGGCATCGACCACTCACTCCCATACTTCCCTGCCTGTGCACTTCAGTGCCGGGATCACTAATCAAATCTAGATCATATGTAGCACAGCTGGGATGATTAATCAAACCTGTATCATCTGTGACATAGTCAGAGCTTTCCCCCAGCTACAGTATGCCATGAAACCAACAACAAACTAAAAGCATGTATGAAGTCAAGTGCAAAGCTGATGAATGTGCAGTGAGAACAGACTCATTAATATGTACCATCTGGTATAGTTTATTCCAGCACTGTTTTCCTGCTTATATACTTGCACACAAAAGAGGATAACACATAAGTCTGGCCTTGAGGACTGATAAAGGATGACTTGTCTTCAGTTACAGAAAAAGAAATGAAAGTGTGTTTAATGTAATCACTGCACTGTCTATGTAGCTTTGGTCTTTAGATGCATTAGTTGCTAACATTACAATCTCTTACAGGGAGTGACGAAGCACAGATTGGATCACAGAAGACTTTCATCACTCACTCAAACTGCAGGGAGTCTCTTAACTTCATGGTTGGCAATCATTATGTGATCATGGGACAAAAAGATGACCTCTGGAATTTACAAAACAAGTAAGTCATGAAGTAAATATGAAAACTAGCATTTCTGTACTTTTTACTGGCATTTCATAAATACACGTGCAGTCAGAATCAAAATAAGTTAAATTGTGAAGTACGCTTCTGTAGAAGGATCTACATTTGATGCAGATATAGATACATAGATAGATAGACAGACAGAAAGACAGCTGTATATATGCATGTGTGGAAGAAGTGATACCTGGGCATACATATGTAATATGGATAACATTTCTATGGTTGTATGTTGCATTTACCAAAAAGTTTCTTCCCCTGAAATATTAATCAAGTGAAGGTTTTGTTAAGATGAAATATTAATCAAGTGAAGGTTTTGTTAAGATGAAATATTAATCAAGTGAAGGTTTTGTTAAGTGGTGGAATCTCTGAATATTGTTTTATCCAGTGTAACAAAGTAGTAGTAAAGCCATTTTTTTATTTTTTATTTTTAGAAACATTATACTATTGTTGTTTAGTGTGGATGTGCATGTGTTTGTGAGCCAGGGTTAGAGTAAGGGTTAGGTAAGGGGATAAAGTCAGTGTTGTACAGGTGTTCGTGAGTTACTGTTACAGTAAGTGTTACGTAACAGGAGAGATTCAGTGCTGGGCGGGTGTTTGGGAGGTAGGGTTAGGTAAGGGATAGATTTAGTGTTGTGCAGATGTCCATGAGTTACACTGAGAGTAAGAGTTAGGTAAAGGGATAGATTCAGTGTTGTACAGGTGTGTGTGTGAGTTAGGGTTAGACTAAGTGTTATGTAAGGAGATCGATTCAGTGATGTGCAGGTATTCGTGAGTTAGGGTTAGAGTAAGGATTAGGTAAGGGGACAGATTCAGTATATGTGCAGCTGTTCATGACCTACGGTTAGAGTAAGGGTCAGGTAAGGGGATAAAGTCAGTGTTTTACAGGTGTTCATGGGTTAGAGTGACAGTAAGGGTAGGTAAGGGGATAGAGTCAGTGTTGTGCAGGTGTTCGTGAGGTAGGGTTAGCAAGAGACAGCTTGCACCTGTCACCCCTAGGCTTTCAAATACTGGCCAAGGCTGTTGCTGCCCCCATAGTGCCTTTTTTATGCATGGCTCAAAAGTCAAACCCACCTCCGTAAACAGCACAAAAAAAATGAGGGTTATGCTACTCAATGCCAGGAGTTTAAATCTCAAAATGCATGCGCTCGAAGCACTCCTCAGTATAGAGAACGTCGACATCTGTTCAGTAACTGAAACCTGGTTCAAGGCTCCACAGATCACCCCAGCACTACCAGGCTACAACTCATACCACACATTTCGGCCACAGAACATGGACCAAAACACAAAAAGAGGGGGTGTATCCATATTCATCAAGGATACCCACACCTTCAGGTTAGTGGCGCAGCATGATATCCCCAAGATCATCCATGTGCAACTAACATCAGGAAAATCTGCAATGCAAATTGTGGCCTGCTACAGATCACCCTCCATGACCCAGGACCACCACTCTGCCTTTCTGGAGACACTGAAAAACATGAAAGTCCTACCAAACACCCTGATATTGGGCGATTTCAATTACTCTACCATTAACTGGGAAAACTACTCAAGTACAAGCTCCCAGGTCCAGCGCTTCCTGGAATTTATCAACTCAAATGTCCTGGATCAGCTGGTAAACTCCCCTACCAGAGGTGAAAACATATTGGACCTGGTCATCTCCAACATGGGCGACAGGTGTTCCACACCAGAAGTCAACCCATCACTGGTTAGATCAGACCATAAACTAATCACTCTGGATGTCCACACCCCGCCACCACCCCCAACTAAGGAGACCAGAGTAAAAAACTTTTCTAAAGCAAACTTCACCTTACTTAAGACAGAGGTGGTAAGTTTTACAGCCCCCATGCTAAAGGATAATGCTGCCCAAGATTTAGAAACCTTTACAAATGCACTCTATGAGCACCTACAAGGATACATGGACCGTGCCATCCCTATCAAAACCAAGACTCACTCCCCTAAGAGAAGGAAACCAGCCAGGTGGTCCCTTGCCATAAACAGGCTATACAATAGAAGGAGGAAACTAGTTTAGAAAAAAAGCAAATCCCAAGAAGGAAAGACATCCCTGATCAGTATCAGTAAGAAACTAAGGTCCGTCATAAAATCCTCCAAGGCTAACTTCGAAAGAAAAATAGCCAAGGATTCGAAAGATAACCACAAAACCTTCTTTAGCTATGTCAAGAATCTAAGTGGCAACTCACAGATATGCTCTGAGCTAGTGCAAAATAGCACAAAATATACTGGACCCACTGATATTGCCATCATCCTGGCAAATAGATTCAGTGCAAACTTCAACCTCCTCTCACCCCCGAAAGGGCCCACAACAATACCGGAAAAGTGTAGTGTCCCAGAAATCATAGACATACAGGTGAAAACAGCCCTTTCAAAAGCCAAAAGCACAGCATCAGTGGGGCCAGATGGTGTCCCAGGCTGCATCTTGCACAAACTACAGAACTAACTAACCCCCCACCTAAACACACTGTTCAACCTCAGCCTCTCCACAGGCTACATGCCCATAGAATGGCGCACAGCAACGGTTATTCCTCTCCACAAAGGAGGTGCCACAACTGACCCTGGTAACTATCACCCCATAAGCCTGACTAGCCTGGTCTGCAAGGCTATGGAGTGCATCATCATGGAACTCATTAACAAAGACATTGGGAACCTCCAAACACTTGACCTGACCCAGTTTGGCTTTGCTAAGGGCAGATCATGCCTACTAAACCTGGTTGATCTCTTCAAGACAGTCACCAAGGCCATAGATGAGGGTAAGGTAGCTCACACAGCCTACCTTGACCTCACCAAGGCTTTTGACACCATTCCCCACTCGGGAATTATAGAAAAACTCACCAGCCTGAACATAAACCCCTACGTCATGAGGTGGGTTGCTAACTGGCTTACAGACAGAACTCACACGGTAAGAATAGTGGGCTCCAGGTCCGACTCTAAACGGGTCACAGTGTCCCACAAGGCTCGGTCCTGGGACCCCTACTGTTCGGTATATACTTCTCAGATGTACAGGCAAACACAGGAGGACTATTGGCTAACCAAGTTCGCCAATGTCTGCAAACTGGCAGTCATAATTGACTCACCGGCTGACACAGACATTCTCCAAAAGGGCCTTACTGAGACGGATGCCTGGTGTCAAAGTCATGGTCTCAAGCTAAATGCCAAAATATGCATAGTCATCCCGTTTGGGGAAAACAAAACACCCATGATGTACCACATAGGTGGCAGCCCCCTTAATACAGAAGAGGTAATAAGAGATCTGGGAACCCAGGTAGATAGTAATCTCTCCTTTGACAATCATATTGTCAAAGCAGTTAGGAAATCCTTATATGTAGCCCATCTAATTACTAAAGGGTTTGCCTCTAGAAATAGAGGTTATAGTGCCCCTCTACTCATCACTCATCAGACCCATCATTGAGTACAACGCCCCGTTTGGGATGTACCTCACAAGACACTTCCAACAGCTGGAAAGACCACAAAAGTACCTCACCAAGAGGATTACTGGTCTCAGACATATGTCTTATGCAGCTCGACTGGAAAAACACCGGCTGTACTCAGTGGCGTATCGCTTACTCAGAGGTGATCTCTGCCTGACTTACAAAGCCATGTCCAACTCAGAATTGATGGACATGCTCCACCTAAAGAAATCCAAGTCACTGCGAGCCACTCACTCTAGTGAGCTAAACCTCACCACAGCAATAAATAGAACATGCTAGAGGGATAGATTCCTGTCACAGAGACTCCCCACGCTTTGGAACAAAATTCCTAACTACATTAAGCAGAGCCCCTCCCTAACACTCTTCAAGAGAAACCTTGACAAGTGGATGGGTAACAGAAAATAGACCCCTGAGATCACTTCATTGGCTCTTCTTGACAGAGGCTCAGTTAATTAATCAATGGGGCAGCAAAAGCTGACACACCCTGGCTAGGCTTATAAATGTCCTCGGGCAGATAGCCTAGTACCTACTTATGAACCTATGAACCTATAAAGGGATCAATTCAGTGATGTGCAGGTGTTTTTGAGTTAGGGTTAGATTAAGGGCTAGGTAAGGGGATAGGTGTAGTGTTGTACAGGTGTTAGTGGGTTAATGTTGAAGTAAGGGTTAGGTAAGGGGAGAGATTCAGTGTTGGGCAGGTATTTGGGGGGGTAGATTATAGTATAGGTTAGGTAAGTGGATAGATTCAGTTTTGTGCAGGTCTTTGTGAATTGGACTTAGAGTAAGGGATAGGTAAGGGGATAGATTTGGTATTGTGCCAGTGTTGGTGAGTTAAGGTTAGACTAATGGTTAGGTAAGAGGATAGATTCAGTATTGTGCAGGTGTTCATGACTTAGGGTTAGAGTAAGGTTTAGGTAAGGGGACAGATCAGATGTTGTGCATTTGTTAGAGAGTTAGGGTTAGGTAAGGGGATAGATTCAGTGTCACGCAGGTGTTCGTGAGCTAGAGTTAGACGAAGGGTTAGGTAAGGGGACAGATTCACTGTTCTGCATGTGTTCATGACTTAGGTTTAGAGTAATGGTTAGGTAAGGGGATAGATTCAGTGTGGTGCAGGTGTTCGTGAGTTAGAGTTAGACGAAGGGTTAGGTAAGGGGATAGATTCAGTGTCGCGCAGGTGTTCGTGAGTTAGAGTTAGACGAAGGGTTAGGTAAGGGGATAGATTCAATGTCGCGCAGGTGTTCATGAGTTAGAGTTAGATGAAGGGTTAGGTAAGGGGATAGATGCTGTGATGCAGGTGTTCTGGAGTTTAGAGTTAGTAGAAGGGTTAGGTAAGGGATAGATTCAGTGTCGTGCAGGTGTTCATGAGTTAGAGTTAGAGTAAAGGGTTAGGTAAGGGATAGATTCAGTGTCGTGCAGGTGTTCATGAGTTAGAGGTTAGGTAAGGGGTTAGGTAAGGGGACAGATTCACTGTTCTGCATGTGTTCATGACTTAGGCTTAGAGTAAAGGTTAGGTAAGGGGATAGATTTACTGCTGTGCAGGTGTTCCTGAGTTAGGTTTAGAGTACAGGTTACATTAATGTCCAGATCCAATGTTGTGCAGGTGTTCATGAGTTAGAGTTAGACGAAGGGTTAGGTAAGGGGATAGATTCAGTGTCGCGCAGGTGTTCGTGAGTTAGTGTTAGAGTAAAGGTTAGATAGGGGAATAGATTCAGTGATGTGCAGGTGTTCATGAGTTAGGGTTAGAGTAAGGATTAGGTAAGGGGACAGATCAGATGTTGTGCATGTGTTCATGACTTAGGTTTAGAGTAATGGTTAGGTAAGGGGATAGATTCAGTGCGGTGCAGGTGTTCGTGAGCTAGAGTTAGACGAAGGGTTAGGTAAGGGGACAGATTCACTGTTCTGCATGTGTTCATGACTTAGGCTTAGAGTAAAGGTTAGGTAAGGGGATAGATTTACTGCTGTGCAGGTGTTCCTGAGTTAGGTTTAGAGTACAGGTTACATTAATGTCCAGATCCAATGTTGTGCAGGTGTTCATGAGTTAGGGTTAGAGTAAGGGTTAGGTAAGGGGATAGATTCAGTGTGGTGCAGGTGTTCGTGAGTTAGAGTTAGACGAAGGGTTAGGTAAGGGGATAGATTCAGTGTCGCGCAGGTGTTCATGAGTTAGAGTTAGACGAAGGGTTAGGTAAGGGGACAGATTCACTGTTCTGCATGTGTTCATGACTTAGGTTTAGAGTAATGGTTAGGTAAGGGGATAGATTCAGTGCGGTGCAGGTGTTCGTGAGTTAGAGTTAGACGAAGGGTTAGGTAAGGGGATAGATTCAGTGTCGCGCAGGTGTTCATGAGTTAGAGTTAGACGAAGGGTTAGGTAAGGGGATAGATTCAGTGTCGCGCAGGTGTTCATGAGTTAGAGTTAGACGAAGGGTTAGGTAAGGGGATAGATTCAGTGTCGCGCAGGTGTTCATGAGTTAGAGTTAGACGAAGGGTTAGGTAAGGGGATAGATTCAGTGTCGCGCAGGTGTTCGTGAGTTAGAGTTAGACGAAGGGTTAGGTAAGGGGATAGATTCAGTGTCGCGCAGGTGTTCATGAGTTAGAGTTAGACGAAGGGTTAGGTAAGGGGATAGATTCAGTGTTGTGCAGGTGTTCGCAAGCTAGAGTTATAGGAAGGGTTAGGTAAGAGGATAGATTCAGTGATGTGCAGGTGTTCGTGAGTTAGTGTTAGAGTAATGGTTAGATAGGGGAATAGATTCAGTGATGTGCAGGTGTTCACGAGTTAGGGTTAGAGTGAGGGTTAGGTAAGGGATGGATTCAATGTTGTGCAGGTGTTACTGGGTTAGTGTTAGAGTAAAGGTTAGGTAAGGGGAGAGATTTACTGGTGTGCAGGTGTTCCTGAGTTAGGTTTAGAGTACAGGTTACATTAATGTCCAGATCCAAT
>NC_056743.1:1890205325-1890286206 GCF_019279795.1 Protopterus annectens | reverse complement strand
AAAGATTTTAAAATTTTATCCCCAAAGTTTAAAATTGGGGATACATGTTATTATATGAGGATTAGGAATTCTATGAGTATGTAGGATTTGTATATGTTTATGTGCTTCTGTGAGGATATACAATATCCTGGGAGTAAGTGATACATGTTATTATCTGAGGACTAGGAATTATATGAGTATGTAAAAGTTGTATCTGATTATGTGCTTCTGTCATAATATACAATATCCTGGGAGTAGGTGATACATGCTGTTATTTGAGGACTAGGAATTCAATCAGTATGTACAAGTTGCATCTTATTATGTGCTTCGTTGAGGCTGTACAATATTCTGGGAGTAAATGATACATGTTATATGAAGACTAGGAATTCTATGAGTATGTACAATTTGTATCTGATAAAGTGAATCTGTGAGGATATACAATATCCTGGGAGAAGGTGATACATCTTTTTATCTGATAACTAGAAGTTCTATGAGTATATACAAGTTGTGTCTGAGTATGTGCTTATGTGAGGATATACAATATCCTGGGAGTAAGTGATACATGCTATTTTATGAGGGCTATGAATTCCATGAGTATGTACAAGTTGAATCTGATTATATGCTTCTGTGAGGATATACAATATCCCAGTAATAGGTGATACATGTAATTAAGAGAGGACTAGGAATTCTATTAGTATGTACAAGTTGCATCTGATTATGTGCTTCCTTGAGGATATACAATATCCCGGCTGTAGGTGATATATGTTATTATATGAGGATTAGGAATCCTAAGAGTATTTACATGTTGTATCTGATTATGTGCTTCAGTCAGAATGTACAATATCATGGGAGTTGGTCATACATGTTATTATCGGAGAACGAGGAATTCTATGAGTATGTACAAGTTGTATCTGATTATGTGCTTCTGTGAGGCTATACAATATCCCAGGAGTAGGGGATACATGTTATTATATGAGGATTAGGAATTCTATGAGTATGTATGATTTGTATCTGATTATGTGCTTCTGTCAGAATATACAATATCCTGGGAGTAGGTGATGCTTGTTATTATATGAGGACTAGGAATTCTATGAGTATATACACGTTATTTTCTGATTATGTGCTTCTGTGAGGATATACAATATCCTCGGAGTAGGTGATACATGTTATTATCTGAGAACTATGAATTCTATGAGTATGTACAAGTTGTATCTGATTATGTGCTTCTGTGAGGATGTACAATATCCCGGGAGTAGTTAATACATGGAATTATATGAGGATGAGGAATTCTATGAGTAGGTACAAGTTGTATCTGATTATGTACTTCTGTGAGGATATACGATATCCTGGGATTAGGTGATATATGTTATTAAATTAGGATTAGGATTTCTATTAATATATTCAAGTTGTATCTGATTATGTGCTTCTGTGAGGTTATCCAATCTCCCAGGAGAAGTTGATACATGTTGTTATCTGAGGATTAGGAATTCTATGAGTATATATGAGTTATGTCTTATTATGTGCTTCTGCGAGGTTATCCAGTATCCCGGGAGTAGGTGATACATATTATTATCTGAGGACTAGGAATTCTATGAGTATGTACATGTTGTATCTGATTATGTGCTTTTGTGAGAATATGCAATACCCCATGAGTAGTTGATACATGTTATTATATGTGGACTAGGAATTCTATGAGTATATACAATTTGTTTGTGATTATGAGCTCCTGTGAGGTTATACAATATCCAGGGATAATGTGATACATGTTATTATCTCGGGACTAGGAATTCTATGAGTATGTACAAGTTGTATTTGATTTTTTGCTTCTGTGAGGGTATACAATATCCTGGGAGTACGTGATACATGTTATTATATGAGGATTAAGAATTCTATGAGTAATTACAAGTTGAATCTGATTATGTGCTTCTTAGAGGCTATACAATATCCTGGGAGTAGGTGATGCATATTATATATGAGGACTAGGATGTCTATGAGTATGTTCAATTTGTATCTGATTATGTGCTTCTGTAAGGATATACACTATCCTGAAAGTAGGTGATATATGTTATATATGAGGATTAGGAATCCTATGAGTATGTACAAGTTGTATCTGATTACGTGCTTCTGTGAGGATATACAATATCTTGGGAGTAGGTGATACATGTTATTATCTGAGGACAAGGAATTATGTGAGTATGTAGCAGTTGTATCTTATTATGTGCTTCTGTGAGGATATATAATCTCCAGGGAGTATGTGATACGTTATTATCTGAGGACAGGGACTTCTTTGAGTATGTACAATTTGTATCTGATTATGTTCTAAGGACTTATTTGAGTATGTACAATTTGTATCTGATTATGTTCTTCTGTGCAGTTATTCAATATCTGCAGAGTAGGTGATATATGTTAGTCTGTGAGGACTAGGAATTCTATGAATATGTATGCTTTTTATCTGATAATGTGCTTCTGTGAGGATATACAATATCCTGGGAGTAGGTGATACATGTTATTATCTGAGGACTAGGAATTTGATGAGTATGTAGAATTTGTATCTGATAATGTGCTTCTGTGAGGATGTACAATATCCTGGGAGAAGGTGATAAATGTTATTATATGAGGACTATGAATTCTATGAGTATGTACAAGTTGTATCTGATTATGTGCTTCTGTGAGGATATACAATATCGCGGGAGTAGGGGATACATGCTATTATTTGAGGATTAGTATTTCTATGAGTATGTAGGATTTGTATCTGAATATGTGCTTCTGTCAGAATATACAATATCTTGGGAGTAGGTGATGCATGTTATTATATGAGCACTATGAATTCTATAAGTATGTACAAGTTGTATCTTATTATGTGCTACTGTGAGGATACACGATATCCCGGGTGTAGGTGATACATGTTATTATATGAGGATTAGGAATCATGTGAGTATGTACAAGTTGTATCTAATTATGTACTTCTGTCAGAATATACAATATCCTTGGAGTAGGTGATACATGTTATTATCTGAGGACTAGGAATTCTATGAGTATGTAAACATTGTAACTGATTATGTGCTTCTGTGAGGATATACAATATCCTTGGAGTAGGTGATAAATGTTATTATATGGCAATTAGGAATTCTATGAGTATGTACAATTTGTATCTGATTATGTGCTTCTGTGAGGATGTACAATATCTCGGGAGTAGGGAATACATGTTATTATATGAGGACTAGGAATTCTATGAGTATGTAGAGGTTTTATCTGATTATGTGCTTCTGTGAGGATATACAATATCCTGGGAATATGTGATGTATGTTATTGTATGAGGATTAGGAATTCTATGAGCATGTACAAGTTGTATCTGATTATGTGCTTCTGTGAAGATATACAATATCCTGGGAATAGGTGATGCATGTTATTATATGAGGGCTAGGAATTCTATGAGTATGTACAATTTTTATCTGATTATGTGCTTCTGTGAGGATGTACAATATCTCGGGAGTAGGGAATACATGTTATTATATGAGGACTAGGAATTCTATGAGTACGTACAAGTTGTATCTGATTGTGTGCTTCTGGGAGATTATACAATATCTTAGGAGTAGGTGATAACATATTATTATCTGAGGATTAGGAATTCTATTAGCATGTACAAGTTGTACCTGATTATGTGCTTCTGTGAGGATATACAATATCCTGGGGGTAGGTGATAAATGTTATTATCTGAGGATTAGTCATTCTATGAGTATGTACAAGTTGTATCTGATTAAATGTTTCTGTGAGGATACATGTTATTATATGAGGACTAGAAATTATAGGAGTTTGTGTGATTTGTATTGGATTCTGTGCCTCTGTGAACTTATACAATATCCCGGGAATAGGTGATACATGTTATTGTAAGAGGATTAGGAATTCTATGACTATGTACAACTTGTATCTGATTATGTGCTTCTGTGAGGATATAAAATATCCTGGGACTAGGTGATTAGGAATTCTCTGAATATGTACAAGTTGTATCTGATTATGTGCTTCTTTGAGGATATACAATATCCTGGAAGTAGGAGATGCATGTTATTATCTGAGGAGTAGGAATTATATGAGTATGTACAAGGTGTATCTGATTATGTGCTTCTGTGAGGATATACAATATCCTGGAAGTAGGTGATACATGTTATTATATGAGGACAAGGACTTCTACGAGTATGTAGAATTTATATCTGATTATGTTCTTCTGTGTGGTTATACAATATCTAGGGAGTAGGTGATACAAGTTATTTTGTGGGGTTTAGGAATTCTTTGAGTATGTACAATTTGTTTCTGATTATGTTATTTTGTGAGGATATAAAATATCCTGTGAGTAGGTGATACATGTTATTATCTGAGGACTAGGAATTCTATGAGTATGTAAAAGTTGTATCTGATTTTGTGCTTCTATGAGATTATGCAATACCGTGGGAGTAGGTGATACTTGTTATTATCCCAGGACTAGGAATTCTATGAGTATTTGCAAGTTGTATCTGATTATTTGCTTCTGTGAAGTTATGCAATATCCTTGGAGTAAGTGATACAACTTATCTTTGGATGAGGAATTCTATGAGTGTGTACAAATTGTATCTGAATATGTGCTTCTGGGAGGATATACAATATCCTGGGAGTATGTGATGCATGTTATTATCTGATGACTAGGAATTCTATGAGTATGTACAAGTTGTTTCTTATTATATGCTTCTGTGAGGATATACAATATCCTGCGAGTAGGTGATGCATGTTATTATCTGAAGACTAGGAATTCGATTAATATGTACAAGTTGTATCTGATTATGTGGTTCTGTGAGGATATACAATATTCTGGGAGTAAATGATACATATTATTGTATGAGGACTAGGAATTCTATGAGTATGTACATTTTGTATCCGATAATGTGCTTCTGTGAAGATATACCGTATCCTGGTAGAAGGTGATACATTCTATTGTCTGATTACTAGGAATTCTATGAGTATGTACAAGTCGTATCTGATTATGTGCTTCTGTGAAGATATACAATATCCCGGGAGTAGGTGATACATGTTATTATATGAGGACTAGGAATTCTATGTGTATGTACAAGTTTTTTCTGATTATGTTCTTCTGTGAGGATATACAATATCCCGGGAGTAGGGGATACATGTTATTAAATGAGGACTAGGAATTCTATGAGTATGTAGGATTTGTATTTGATTATGTTTTTCTGTCAGAATATACAATATCTTGGGAGTAAGTGATGCATGTTATTATCTAAGGACTATGATATATATGAATATGTACAAGTTGTATCTGATTATGTGCTTCTGTGAGGATATACAATTTCCTGCGAATAGGTGATACATGTTATTATCTGAGGACTAGGAATTATATGAGTATGTAAAAGTTGTATCTGATTATGTGCTTCTGTCAGAATATAAAATATCCTGGGAATAGGTGGTACATGTTTTTATTTGAGGACTAGGAATTCAATCAGTATGTACAAGTTGTATCTGATAATGTGAATCTGTGAGGATATACAATATCCTGGGAGTAGGTGATACATGTTCTTATCTGAGGACAAGGAATTCTCTGTGTATGTACAAGTATTTTCTGATTATGTTCTTCTTGGAGGATATACAATATCCTGGGAGTAGGGGATACATGTTATTATATGAGGCCTAGGAATTCTATGAGTATGTAGGATTTGTATTTGATTATGTGTTTCTGTCAGAATATACAATATCTTGGGAGTAGGTGATGCATGTTATTATCTAAGGACTATGATATATATGAATATGTACAAGTTGTATCTGATTATGTGTCTCTGTGAGGATATACAATTTCCTGCGACTAGGTGATACATTTTTATTATCTGAGGACTAGGAATTCTATGAGTACGTACAAGTTGTATCTGATTGTGTGCTTCTGTGAGGATAAACAATATCCTGGGAGTAAGTAATACATGTTATTTTATGAGGGCTATGAATTCCATGAGTATGTACAAGTTGTATCTGATTATATGCTTCTGTGAGGATAAACAATATCCCAGTAAAATGTGATACATGTAATTAGGAGAGGACTAGGAATTTTATGAGTATGTACAAGTTGTATCTGATTATGTGTTTCCTTGAGGATATACAATATCCCGGGTGTAGGTGATATATGTTATTATATGAGGATTAGGAATCCTAAGATTATTTTCATGTTGTATCTGATTATGTGTTTCCTTGAGGATATACAATATCCCGGGAGTAGGTGATATATGTTATTATATGAGGATTAGGAATCCTAAGAGTATTTACATGTTGTATCTGATTATGTGCTTCAGTCAGAATATACAATATCCAGGGAGTAGGTCATACATGTTATTATCTGAGGACTAGGAATTCTATGAGTATGTACAAGTTATTTTCTGATTATGTGCTTCTGTGAGGATATACAATATCCCAGGAGTAGGGGATACATGTTATTATATGAGGATTAGGAATTCTATGAGTATGTAGGATTTGTACCTGATTATGTGCTTCTGTCAGAATATACAATATCCTGGGAGTAATTGATGCTTGTTATTATATGAGGACTAGGAATTCTATGAATATGTACAAGTTATTTTCTGATTATGTGCTTCTGTGAGGATATACAATATCCTCGGAGTAGGTGATACATGTTCTTCTCTGAGGACTAGGAATTCTATAAGTATGTACAAGTTGTATCTAATTATTCAAATAACATAATAACATGTATCACATATTGCCAGGATATTGTATAACCTCATAGAAGCACATAATTAGATACAGAAAAAGAAGAAATGGGGTAAACCAACTAAAGGTCTGCAAAGTACAAAAAATTCTTCAAAGCAAATAAACAGTGCAGACCACCACTGTCCAAAGTAAAACACTGGTTTAATAATAAAAACAATAAAACAATAAAAGCAGTTTGCTGGCAATACTTTACAAAGATAAGCGGTTTCGGGCTCTGCCCTTCTTCAGATAAAGGAAAGAACAGTTGATTCAATATTTAAATATCTACTTGACATCAATCTAGCCAATCAAAACTTGTATTGCACCCTCCTTTCCCTAAGGGCGGGTTTCATGGGAATATATTCCTTAAGTCCTGGTGTTCTATGAGCTGAAAGCTCAATAATCCACCTCACTTCCTCTCTTTCAGTAATGTCTCCTAAATTACCCCTTCTTTTATTAAGTGAAACATTACAAATTACTCTGAATTTAAACTGATGACCATTGTAGCCCTCTATATGTTTATAGAGGGCATTATGTATGTTTTTATTCCGAATACAGGAAAGGTGTGCAGAATCCTAACTTTGAACATGTTGTTGGTTTTTCCAACATAAAATGCTGTACATTGTTGAAATTCAGCTAAATAAACAATGTTCACAGTTCTACAAATGGCTTTTGCTTTAAAATGGAACAGTTTCCCAGTGACTGGGTGTTTAAATCCAGTTTCCTTGTTAATATACTGACATGCTTTACGTAGCCCACACTGTCTTGTGCCTACTTGGCAAATAACCCCTTTCCTTTGGTTAGTCTTCTCCTGGGTTAAGATATCTTTCAGATTTTTATTTCTTCTAAATCCAAATCTAGGTTGCTTCCCTACTATGTCTTTCAATTGGTCATCAGATAAGAGTATGTGCCAATTTTCTTCACTATCTCACATACATTGTTACTATAAGTAAATGTCATTCTAAGGGGTACTGCTTTTTTATCTTTTAAAGTATTTTCCTCACCAGAGGGATTCTGTCCCATTATAGGGGCTAACTTTACTTTTCTATGGACGTTACCGTGGCCTATTTCTTTTATTATTAATTTTCCATCGTAACCTCTATCTTGAAAAATATGTTTCATATTCAGCAGCTCTTCTTCAAAGTCACAATCTTTACCACATAATCTTGAAGCTCTATTGATTAGACCTCTCACTATATTTCTATAAGTATGTGTAGGATGCTGTCATATGTAAGTATGTTATTTCTCCAACATTCTTTCCAAAATAAAGAGGTTGTGAAACCAACATGTTCTTGCTTTATTCATACATCCAAAAAGTCAATGACTTCATCAGAATAAGTAAAAGAAAACTTAAAAAAGGTGGTAGTTTGCCCCAATTACTCCACAAAAAGTAACAACTCATTTATGTCATCTTCCCATAGAATAAAAACGTCAACAAAACGTCTATAGAGAAGTACCTTATTTTTCCATCTATTATAATTCCCAAGACAAAATACCTTTCCAAAAATGACAATACCAAATTTGCATACATATTAGCACAGGGGGTACCCATGGCTAACCCCTGCGTTTGTCTATAAACATTATTTTGACAAAAAAACACATTGTTGGTTAATACCAACTGTAAACATTTCCCTAATGTATATAGTTTCTTGTCATCTGTCTCTCCCATTTCCTTTAGTACTTCACAAACAGCCCTTATACCATAATCATTCCTTATAACTGTGAATAAATTAACAACATCAAGAGTTACCATAATAACTTTTTAACACAATTATTGTGTTCTCTTAATGCTGCTAAAAAACTGATGTGTGTCTTTCAATATCTCTACTATTTTAATTGTCCAGGGTTTTAAAGTTTACTCTAACCATATAGACACATTTTCTGTTACCCATTTTCTACCTGAGACAATTGGTCTCAGTGGGGGGTCAATTAAGTTCTTATGTATTTTAGGCAATGCTTTAAAGATTGGTGTTGTCGGATGTTCAATTATTAAAAAATTATATAAATCAATATCTATATAATCGTTATCAAACAGACATTTTATACTATTATGAACTCCTTTTACTATTCTGTTAAGATCTAATGGAGACATTTCAAGATAGGTTTTTCCATCTGTTAATAACTTATTTAGTTTGGAATAATAGTCGTCCTTATTTAACACTGCCACTGCTCCCCCTTTATCTGCCTGCTTTATTATAATCCTGCCATTATTTTGTAAATCTATTAAAGCCTGTTTGTGCTTATTGGTTAAATTAAAAAAACATTTTATTTCTATCATCTTCTAAGTATTCTTGTAAATCTGTTTCACAAATTTTAAGAAACATTTGCATAGTGGAACAAAAAGGTGGTACAAAAGTAGTGGGTTGTCATAATACTTCCTGTCGTGATTGTTTGTTAAATAATGATTGCAACATCACATTTCTACCATAAAACATCAAATCCATTACTATTTCATTAAAAGAACATTCTCTACTGGGTACAAAGGACATACCTTTGTTCAAAACAAGTAACTCATCATCATTAAGAATATGACTAGATAAGTTATAAGCAATACTTTCACCAGTCAATTTGAAGTTCTTCTTTTCTTGGCCCCTCTGCCTTCGTTGTTGACTTTCTTCCATTCCCCTTTCTTCTTCATTGGGGCTGGCAACTGAGCTAAAAAATGCTCATTCTGTCGTGCTGCCTCAATGACCTTCGGTCTGGCTCCCAAATCCCTAGGTTGAGGGGTTAAAGCACTTGCAGCAACGCTGGAAGGAACACCTGTTAGTTCAGTATTGAGATCATGTAACCCATCTACTGTGTCCAACAATTGGAAGAAAGTCAACAGTGAAGGCAGAGGGGCCAAGAAAAGAAGAACTTCAAATTTTTGATTGGCTAGAGTGATGTCAAGTAGATATTTAAATATTGAATCAACTGTTCTTTCCTTTATCTGAAGAAGGGCAGAGCCTGAAAGCGCTTATCTTTGTAAAGTATCGCTAGCAAACTGCTTTTATTGTTTTATTGTTTTTATTATTAAACCAGTGTTTTACTTTGGACAGTGGTGGTCTGCACTGTTTATTTGCTTTGAAGAATTTTTTGTACTTTGCAGACCTTTAGTTGGTTTACCCCATTTGTTTTTTTTCTGTATCTAATTATGTGCTTCTATGAGGTTATGCAATATCCTGGCAATATGTGATACATGTTATTATCTGAGGACTAGGAATTCTATGAGTATGTACAAGTTGTATCTGATTATGTGCTTCTGTGAGGATATACAATATCCTGGGATTAGGTGATACAAGTTATTAAATGAGGATTAGAATTTCGATGAATATATTCAAGTTGTATCTGATTATGTTCTTCTGTGAGGTTATCCAATATCCCAGGAGTAGGTGATACATCGTATTATCTGAAGACTAGGAATTCTATGAGTATGTACATGTTGTATCTCATTATGAACCTAGCTTTGTTTGTATGCTTGTTGTTTGTTTGTTTGTTATTCCCTGAAATGCTAATTCCACCTAAAATGTGGCTTTTCAGTGCTTCTGTGGATCCCTAGTGATATCTGCATTGCTTACTGTACTTAATTCCTTGTTTCACTTGAAAGAAAGTTACTGTTTGTCATTTTTGCATTTAAGTTACCTGTAACACATTGCATCTAAGTTACCTGGCACTTGCTCACTAAAGCAATTATATAAGTCAGCACTAAAAAATTAAAAGCACTACATCCTCACAAACTCCCCTTGAGTACCTTGTTCCCCATTGGCCCTTTTTTCAATTATAAAGGAATTCCCAATACTATACTAGCATGTCCAAAGGTCAGTTGTCAATCTCCTCTCCAGTCCAGCTGGTGAATCTGGGAATCTTGAGGCAATGTTACAACTGCCTCATGTACACAGACAACCCTCTCCTCCTCCCAACAAATTCCAACACATGTGAGAGATGCAACCATATAGCCAAACTGGAGGCTAAGCTCTTGCAACTCAGTACTGGCGTAACCAGTCAGGAGGAGGAGAAGGAAACCACACTCACTACAATTCCAGTCTCACATAGACCTACCACGACAGCAAACCAAACACATAAACACACAAAAACATACTCGGAGGCTTTAAATAAAAATCTGCCTAAGCAGCAGAGACCTCCAAAGCAGACACCCAAGCAGCCGCTACCCCAAAACAAAACACGTGCAATGCATAGCTCACAAAGCCAGTGTGCCGAACAGTCACAGCCCTTAAGGCTAAACAACATACCTGATACACTTGTAATAGGTGACTCTATCATCAGGCACACTGACGTCTCCTCACCAGGCTGAACAAGGAGAAGGTCACGGTGAGCTGCCTGTCGGGCGCTAAGATCCACATAACACAAGCACTCAGGTCACTCCAAGGCAAGTACAAATATGACTTAGTCCTTGTCCATGCTGGTGTGAATGACCTGACATGTACCTCCCTGGACTACATGAAAAAAGACATAGAGGAGCTCTCTGAGCATGTGGCCCAGGCCGGTATGACCCTGACCTTGAGTAGCATCTTACCCTCACCAAGAATGATGCCACAATATGAAAACAAGATGATCAATTTCAACAATTGGCTTAAGTATCAATGTCATTCAAAGGGGATCCAATACCTCTCAGCCTGGGATGACATGCTCGACAAGCCACGATGCTTCGCTAGGGATGGCTTGCACCTGTCACCCCTGGGCTTTCAGATATTGGCAAAAGCTCTTGCTACCCCTATAGTGCCTTTTTTAGGCAAGACTCAAAAGACAAACCCACCTTCATAGGTATCAAAAGGGATAATAAACTAAGAGTAATGCTACTCAATGCCAGAAGTCTAAACCTCAAGATGCATGCACTCAAAACTCTCCTTAGCATGGAGAACATCGATATCTGTGCAGTAACAGAAACCTGGTTCAAGGCTCCCGACAGCACCTCAGCACTACAAGGTTATACCTCATGCCATGCTTTTCGGCCCCAAAACTTGGACCGAACCACAAAAGGAGGGGGAGTATCAATATTCGTCAAAGATACCCACACCTCCAGGTTGGTGGCACAGCACGAAGCATCTGAGACTATCCATGTGCAACTAATAGTAGGTAAAACTGCCTTCCAGCTTATAACTTGCTACAGACCACCCTCCCAAACCCAGGAACCCCACTCAGCCTTCCTGAGAACACTAGAAAATATGATGGTCTCTCCAAACACCATCATATTGGGCGACTTCAACTACCCAAACATAGACTGGGAGCATTACTCTAGCTACAACACCCTAGCCCAAAGGTTCCTAGAATTTATAAACTCAAATGCTATGGAACAACTTGTTACCACTCCCACAAGAGGGGAAAACATACTTGACCTGATCATCACCAACATGGGGACTCTATGCTCCAGACCAGAAGTGTATCCCTCACTGGTAAGCTCAGACCATAAACTAATCTCACTGAATATTCACATCCTGACCCCAGCCCCTGCCCAAAAAAAACACAGTGAAAAACTTCACTAAAGCAAATTTCACACTCCTCAAAACTGAGGTGGAATCCTTCAAAGCCCCCTGGCCTGTGGAATATACGGCCCAGACCGCAGAATCCTTTATAAACGCATTCTATGAACACCTTCAGGAATGCATGGATCATGCAATCCCAAATAAAACCAAGACCCAATCCTCCAAAGGCAGACGTCCTGTCTGGTGGACCCCAGCCATAAACAAACTATACAATAGAAGGAGAAAGCTACTACATGATAGAGCAAAATCCCAAAAAGGGAAGGCATCTCTGATCAGTATTAGCAAAAAAACTATGGGCACTCATAAAATCGTCCAAAGCCAGCTTCGAGAGAAAAATTGCACAGGACACTAAGGATAATCACAAGGCTTTCTTTATTATGTTAGGAACCTGGGTGGGAATTCCCAGATATGCTCAGAATTAGTCCAAAATGACAATAAATACACTGAACCCACAGACATTGCCAACATCCTAGCTGACAGGTTCAGTGCAAACTTCTCTCCCCCCTCCCCACCAAAAGGGCAAATATCTACCCCGGCAGAGTGCTGCCCCCCTGACATCTCAGATGCTCAGGTAAGAGCCGCCTTCTCCAAAGCAAAAAACATAGCATCAATGGGACCAGACAGTGTCCCAGGCTGCGTCCTACATGAACTCCAAGAAGAACTAAACCCAAACATAAAACTACTGTTCAGTCTCAGCCTTACTACAGGATATGTACCCAAAGACTGGTGTACAGCAACAGTGGTCTCTCTCCAGAAAGGTGGTGCCTCAACGGATACTGGAAACTATCACCCCATAAGCCTGACTAGCTTAGTCTGCAAATCTATGGAAAGGATCATCATGGACCTCATAAATAAAGATATTGGGGACCTACAGACACTGGATCCTATCCAGTTTGGCTTTGTTAAGGGCAGATCCTGCCTTTTAAACCTGGTTGATTTCTTTGAAACAGTCACCAAGGCCATTGACGAGGGGAAGGTGGTCCACACAGCCTACCTGGACCTCGCAAAAGCCTTCGATGCAATACCCCACTCGGGCATTATAGACAAGCTCACCAGCTTAAATATAAACCCCTATGTCACTAGATGAGTTGCAAACTGGCTCAAGGACAGAACCCACATGGTTAGAACTGCTGGAGCCATGTCAGACTCCAAACCAGTTACAAGTGACGTCCCACAAGGCTCAGTCCTGGGACCTCTCTTGTTCGGTATATATTTCTCGGAGGTACAGGCCAACATGGAAGGACTGTGGCTGACCAAGTTCGCAGATGACTGCAAACTGGACGCTATAATTGACTCTTCAGCTGACAAAAGCATCCTCCAAAAGGGCCTCATAGAAACAGACAACTGGTGCCAGAGCCATGGCATCAAGCTAAATGCCAAAAAGTGTATAGTCATCCCCTTTGGCAAAAACAAGGCGCCCACAAATTACCACATAGGTGGTAATCCATTAAGTACAGAAGAAGTAATTAGGGACCTGGGAACCCAAGTTGATAGCAATCTCTCATTTGACAACCACGTGGCCAAAGTGGTTAGAAAAACATTTTATATAGCCCACCTAATAATGTAGGGATTCACATCTAGATCAGGGGAGGTCATCGTGCCTCTTTACGCATCCCTCATCAGGCCCATAATTGAATACAATGCCCCTTTTGGGATGTACCTTACCAGACACCTGCAGCAACTCGAAAGACCCCAAAAGTACCTCACCAAGAGGATCAAAAGGCTCAAACAGATGCCATATGCTGCCCGGTTAAAGAAACTCCAGCTCTACTCAGTGGCATACCGCCTGCTCAGAGGCGATCTGTGCCTGACGTACAAAGCCATGTCCAACCCGGAATTAATGGACATGCTGCACCTCAGAAAATCCAAATCCCATCAAGCTAAGCGCTTGAGAGACTTGAACCTCAGCACTGAAATAAATAGGACATGCTGGAGGGACAGATTCATAACCCAGAGGCTCCCTTCACTCTGGAATAAAATCCCAGTTCAGGTTAGGCAAAGTCACTTATTGACTCTCTTCAAGAGGAATCTTGATGAGTGGATGGGAGATCATAGGTTTACCCCGGGTATCACTTCTGTGTCAGTGTTAGACAGAGGCACAGTATACTAACCTTGAAAAAGGGCATAGCAAAATTAATTTAAAATGGGTGGCAAAAGCCAAACACACTCTGGATAGGCTTATAAATGCCCTAGGGCAGATAGCCTAGTATGAACCTATGAACCTATGAACCTATATGGTTTTGTGAGGATATGCATTACCCCATGAGTAGTTGATACATGTGGACTAGGAATTCTATGAGTATATACAATTTGTTTGTGATTATGCACTCCTGTGAGATTATACAATATCCAGGGAGAAGGTGATACATGTTATTATCTGAGGACTAGGAATTCTACGAGTATGTACAAGTTGTATTTGATTTTGTGCTTCTGTGGGGATATACTATATCCTGGGAGTACATGATACATGTTATTATATGAGGACTAAGAATTATATGAGTAAGTACAAGTTGAATCTGATTATGTGCTTATTTGAGGCTATACAATATCCTGGGAGTAGGTGATACATGTTTTATATGAGGACTAGGAATTCTATGAGTATATTCAATTTGTATCTGATTATGTGCTTCTGTGAGGATATACAATATCCTGTGAGAAGGTGATAGTAGTTATTATCTGAGGACTAGGAATTCTATTAGTATGTACAAGTTGTATCTGATTATGTTCTTCTGTGTGGTTATACAATATCTGGGGAGTAGGTGATATATGTTAGTCTGTGAGGACTAGGAATTCGATGAGTATGTAGAATTTGTATCTGATAATGTGCTTCTGTAAGGATGTACAATATCCTGGGAGAAGGTGATTAATGTTATTATATGAGGACTATGAATTCTATGAGTATGTACAAGTTGAATCTGATTATGTGCTTCTGTGAGGATATACAATATCCCGGGAGAAGGGGATACATGTTATTATTTGAGGATTAGTATTTCCATGAGCATGTAGGATTTGTATCTGATTATGTGCTTCTGTCAGAATATACAAAATCTTGGGAGTAGGTGATGCATGTTATTATCTGAGCACTATAAATTATATAAGGATGTACAAGTTGTATCTGATTATGTGCTTCTGTGAGGATATACAATATCCTGGGAGTAGGTGATACATGTTATTATATGAGGACTAGGAATTTTATGAGTTTGTGTGATTTGTATCTGATTATGTGCTTCTGTGAGGATATACAATATCCCTGTAATAGGTGATACATGTTATTATAAGAGGAATAGGAATTCTATGAGTGTGTACAAGTTGTATCTGATTTTGTGCTACTGTGAGGATATACAATATCCCGTGAGTAGGTGTTACATGTTATTATATGAGGATTAGGAATCCTGTGAGTATGTACAAGTTGTATCTGACTATGTGCTTCTGTGAGGATATACAATATCCTGGGAGTAGGTGATACATGTTATTATATGAGGACTAGGAATTCTTTGAGTATGTACAAGTTGTATCTGATTATGTGCTTCTGTGAGGACGTACAATATCTCGGGAGTTGGTAATACATGTTATTATATGAGGACTAGGAATTCTATGAGGATGTAGAGGTTTTATCCGATTATGTGCTTCTGTGAGGATATGCAATATCCTGGGAGTATGTGATGCATGTTATTATATGAGGATTAGGAATTCTATGACTAAGTACTAGTTGTATCTGATTATGTGCTTCTGTGGGGATATACAATATCAGTTGAGCAGGTGAGATATGATAGTCGCTGATGACTAGGAATTCTATGAGTATGTACAAGTTGTATCTGATTATGTGCTTCTGTGAAGATATACAATATCCTGGAAATAGGTGATGCATGTTACTATATGAGGGCTAGGAAATCTATGCGTATGTACAATTTGTATATGATTACGTGCTTCTGTGAGGATGTACAATATCCCGTGAGTAGGTGATACATGTTATTATATGAGGACTAGGAATTCTATGAGTACGTACAAGCTGTATCTGATTATGTGCTTTTGGGAGATTATACGATATCTTAGGAGTAGGTGATAACATATTATCTGAGGATTAGGAATTCTATGAGTGTGTACAAGTTGTATCTGATTATGTGCTTCGGTGAGGATATACAATATCCTGTTAGTAGGTGATACATGTTATAATATGATGATTTTGAATTATATCAGTATGTACAGGTTGTATCTGATTATGTGCTTCTAGGAGGATATACAATATCCTGGGATTAGGTGATATAAATTATTAAATGAGGATTAGGATTTCTATGAATATATTCAAGTTCTATCTGATTATGTGCTTCTGTGAGGTTATCCAGTATCCCGGGAGTAGGTGATACATGTTATTATCTGAGGACTAGGAATTGAGTATGTATGAGGTATATCTTATTATGTGCTTCTATGAGGTTATCTAATATCCCGGGAGTAGGTGATAAATGTTATTATTTGAGGACTAGGAATTCTATGAGAATATACATGTTGTATCTGATTATGTGCTTTTGTGAGGATATGCAATACCCCATGTGTAGTTGATACATGTTATTATATGTGGACTAGGAATTCTATGAGTATATACAATTTGTTTGTGGGTATGCACTCCTGTGAGGTTATACAATATCCAGGGAGAAGGTGATACATGTTATTATCTGAGGACTAGGAATTCTATGGGTATGTACAAGTTGTATTTGATTTTGTGCTTCTGTGAGGATATACAATATCCTGGAAGTACGTGATACATGTTATTATAAGAGGACTAAGAATTCTATGAGTAAGTACAAGTTGAATCTGATTATGTGCTTCTTTGAGGCTATACAATATCCTGTGAGTAGGTAATACATGTTATATATGAGGACTAGGAATTCTAGGAGTATGTTCAATTTGTATCTGATTATGTTCTTCTGTGAGGATATACAATATCCTGCAAGAAGGTGATACTAGTTATTATATGAGGACTAGGAATTCTATTAGTATGTAAAAGGTGGATCTGATTATGTGCTTCTGTAAGGATATACAATATCCTGAAAGTAGATGATATATATTGTTATATGAGAATTAGGAATTCTATGAGTATGTACAAGTTTTATCTGATTATATGCTTCTGTGAGGATATACAATATATTGGGAGTAGGTGATACATGTTATTATCTGAGGACAAGGAAGTATGTGAGTATGTAGCAGTTGTATCTTATTATGTGCTTATGTGAGGATATATAATATCCTGGGAGTATGTGATACGTGTTATTATTTGAGGACAAGAACTTCTTTGAGTATGTACAATTTATATCTGATTATGTTCTTCTGTGCAGTTATTCAATATCTGGGGAGTAGGTGATATATGTTAGTCTGTGAGGACTAGGAATTCTATGAATATGTATGATTTTTATCTGATAATGTGCTTCTGTGAGGATATACAATATCCTGGGAGTAGGTGATACATGTTATTATATGAGGATTAGAATTTCTATGAGTATGTATGATTTGTATCTGATTATGTGCTACTGTCAGAATATACAATATCTTGGGAGTAGGTGATGCATGTTATTATCTGAGCACTATGAATTCTATAAGTATGTACAAGTTGTATCTGATTATATGCTTCTGTGAGGATATACAATATCTTGGGAGTAGGTGATACATGTTATTATATGAGGACTAGGAATTCTATGAGTATGTGCGATTTGTATCTGGTTATGTGCCTCTGTGAGGATATACAATATCCCTTTAATAGGTGATACATGTCATTATAAGAGGAATAGGAATTCTATGAGTATGTACATATTGTATCTAATTATGTACTACTGTGAGGATATACAATATCCTGGGTGGAGGTTATACATGTTATTATATGAGGATTAGGAATCCTGTGAGTATGTACAAGTTGTGTCTGATTATGTGCTTCTCTCAGAATATACAATATCCTTAGAATAGGTGATACATGTTATTATATGAGGACTAGGAATTCTATGAGTATGTAGAGGTTTTATCTGATTATGTGCTTCTGTGAGGATATACAATATCCTAGGAGTATGTGATGCATGTTATTATATGAGGATTAGGAATTCTATGAGTATGTACAAGTTGTATCTGATTATGTGTTTCTGTGGGGATACAAAATATCCTGTGAGTAGGTGACATATGATAGTCGCTGATGACTAGGAATTCTATGAGTATGTACAAGTTGTATCTGATTATGTGCTTATGTGAAGATATACAATATCCTGGGAATAGGTGATGCATGTTATTATATGAGGGCTAGGAATTATATGAGTACATACAAGTTGTATCTGATTATGTGCTTCTGTGAGATTATACAATATCTTAGGAGTAGGTGATAACATATTATTATCTGAGGATTTGGAATTCTATGAGTGTGTAAGTATCTGATTATGTTCTTCTGTGAGGATATACAATATCCTGGGGGTAGGTGATAAATGTTATTATCTGAGGATTAGGCATTCTATGAGTATGTACAAGTTGCATCTGATTATATGCTTCTGTGAGGAATTACAATATCATGGTAGTAAGTGATACATATTATTATATGAGGACTAGAAAGTATATGAGTTTGTGTGATTTGTATTTGATTCTGTGCCTCTGTGATCTTATACAATATCCTGGGAATAGGTGATACATGTTATTGCAAGAGGACGAGGAATTCTATGACTATGCACCACTTGTATCTGAATATTTGCTTCTGTGAAGATATAAAATATCCTGGGACTAAGTGATACATGTTTTTATATGACGATTAGGAATTCTATGAGTATGTACAAGTTGTATCTGATTATGTGCTTCTTTGAGGATATACAATATCCTGGGAGTAGGAGATGCATGTTATTATCTGAGGACTACGAATTCTATGAGTATGTAAAATTTATATCTGATTATGTTCCTCTGTGTGGTTATACAATATCTGGGGAGTAGGTGATACATGTTAGTTTGTGAGGTTTAGGAATTCTTTGATTATGTACGATTTGTTTCTGATTATGTTCTTTTGTGAGGATATAAAATATCCTGGGAGTAGGTGATACATGTTATTATCTGAGGACTAGGAATTCTATGAGTATGTAAAAGTTATATCTGATTATGTGCATCTGTGAAGATATACAATATTCTGGGAGTAAATGATACATGTTTTTATATGAGGGCTAGAAATTATATGAGTATATACAAGTTGTAACTGATTACATGCTTCTGTGGGGCTATACAATAATCCGGGAATAGGTAATACATGTTATTATATGAGGACTAGGATATCTGAGTAAGTACAATTTGTATCTGATAATGTGATTCTCTGAGGATATACAATATTCTGGGAGTAAAGATACATGTTATTATGTGAGGACTAGGAATTCTATGAGTATGTACAAGTTGTATCTGATTATGTGCTTCTGTGAGGATATACAATATCCTGGGAGTAGGTGATACATGTTATTATCTGAGGACTATGAATTCTATGAGTATGTACAAGTTCTATCTGATTATGTCCTTCTGTGAAGATATACAATATCCCAGTAATAGGTGATACATGTTATTATATCAGGACTAGGAGTTCTATGAGGATGTGCAATTTTTGTCTGATTATGTGCCTCTGTGAAGATATACAATATCCCAGTAATAGGTGATACATGTTATAATAAAATAACTAGGAATTCTATGAGTATGTACAACTTGTATCTGATTATTTGCTTCTGTGAGGATATACAATATCACGGGTGTAGGTGATACATGTTATTTTATGAGGACTAGGAATCTATTTGTATGTACAAGTTGTATGGTATTATGTGCTTCTGTCAGAAAATACAATATCATGGGAGTAGGTGATACATGTTATTATCTGTAGACTATGAATTCTATGAGTATGTACAAGTTTTTTCTGATTTTGTTCTTCTGCGAGGATATACAAAATCCCGGGAGTAGGGGATACATGTTATTATATGAGAATTAGGAATTCTATGAGTATGTAGGATTTGTATCTGATTATGTGCTTCTGTCAGAATATACAATATCTTGGAAGTAGGTGATGCATGTTATTATCTGAGGACTATGAATCATATGAGTATGTACAGGTTGTATCTGATTATGTGCTTGTGTGAAGATATACAGTATCCCGGGAGTAGGTGATAAATGTTATTATATGACGATTAGGAATTCTATCAGTATGTACAAGTAGTATTTGATTATGTGCTTCTGTGAGGATGTACAATATCTCGGGAGTAGGTGAAACATATTATTATACGAGGACTAGGAATTCTATGAGTATGTACAAGTTTTACGCGATTATGTGCTTTTGTGATATATACAATATCCTGGGAGTATGTGATGCATGTTATTATATGATGATTAGGAATTCTATGAGTATGTACAAGTTGTAGCTGATTATGTGCTTCTGTGGGGGGGATATACAATATCCCAAGAGTAGGTGACATATGATAGTCTGTGATGACTAGGAATTCTATGAGTATGCACAAGTTGTATCTGATTATGTGCTTCTGTGAGGATATACAATATCTTGGGAGTAGGTGATGCATGTTATTATATGAGACCTAGGAATTCTATGAGTATGTACAATTTTTATCTGAAGATGTTCTTCTGTGAGGATGTACAATATCCCGGGAGTAGGTCATACATGTTATTATATGAGGACTAGAAATTCTATGAGTATGTACAAGTTGTATCTGATTATGTGCTTCTGTGAGGTTATAAAATATCTTAGGAGTAGGTGATACATGTTTTTATCTGAGGATTTGGAATTATATGAGAGTGTACAAGTTGTATCTGATTATGTGCCTCTTTGAGGATATACAATATCCTGGGAATATGTGATACATATTATTATGTGAGAATTAGGAATTCTTTGAGTATGTACAAGTTGTATCTGATTATGTGCTTCTGTGAGGATATGCAATATCCTTGGAGTATGTGATACATGTTATTATGTGAGGACTAGAATTTCTATGAGTTTGTGCGATTTGTATCTGCTTCTGTGCCTCCGTGAGGATATACAATATCCTGGGAATAGGTGATACATGTTATTATAAGAGGGTTAGGAATTCTATGAGTATATACAAGTTGTATTTGATTATGTGCTTCTTTGAGGATATACAATATCCTGGGAGTAAGTGATACATGTTATTATCTGAGGACTAGGAATTATATAAGTATGTACAAGTTGTATCTGATTATGTGCTTCACTGAGGATATACAATATCCTGGGAGTAGGTGATACAAGTTATTATATGAGGACTTGGAATTCTATGAGTATGTACAGGTTGTATCTGATTATGTGCTTCTTTGAGGATGTTATATCCTGGGACTAGGTGATACATGTTATTATATGAGGATTAGGAATTCTATGAGTATATACAAGTTGTATTTGATTATGTGCTTCTTTGAGGATATACAATATCCTGGGAGTAAGTGATACATGTTATTATCTGAGGGCTAGGAATTCAATGAGCATGTACAAGTTGTATCTGATTATGTGCTTCAGTGAGGATATACAATATCTTGGGAGTAGGTGATACAAATTATTATATGAGGACTTGGAATTCTATGAGTATGTACAAGTTGTATCTGATTATGTGCTTCTGTGAGGATATACAATATCCTGGGAGTAGGTGATACATGTTATTATCTGTGGACTAGGAATTATATGAGTATGTACAAGTTGTATCTAATTATGTGCTTCTATGAGGATTTACAATATCCTGGTAGTAAGTTATGCATGTTATGATATGAGGACTAGAAATTCTATGAGTATGTGTGATTTGTATCTTAGTCTGTGCCTCTTTGAGGATATAAAATATCCTGGGAGTAGGTGATACATGTTGTTATATGAGAACTTGGAATTCTATGAGTATGTACAAGTAGTATCTGATTATGTGCTTCTATGAGGATATACAATATCCTGGGAATGTGTGATACATGTTATTATCTGAGGGCTAGGAATTCTATGAGTATGTACAACGTGTTTCTGATTATCTGCTTCTGTGATGATATACAATATCCCGGGACTAGGTGATACATGTTATTATATGAGGATTAGGAATTCTTTGAGTATGTTCAATTTGTATCTGATTATGTGCTTCTGTGAGGATATACAGTATCCTGGGAGTTGGTGATACATGTTATTATCTGAGGACTAGAAATTCTATAAGTATGTACAGTTTGTATCTGATTATGTGCTTCTGTGAGGATGTACGATATCCTGAGAGAAGGTGATACATGTTATTATATGAGGACGAGGAGTAGGTGATATATGTTATAGGTTCATAGGTTGGTAATAGGCTATCGGCCCTAGGGCCTATGCAAGCCTAGCCATAACAATTCCCTGGATATTTCTTCCCACTATATTTTCTTCTCCAGGCCCCTGTCTAGCAGGTCGACTGACATGATCCTCGGGAGGAATTTACTATCTCCCATCCAATCATCAAGGTTTCTTTTGAAGAGGGTTAATGAGGCACTCTGCTTGATATGTATGGGCAGTCTATTCCAGAGTATGGCATGTCTCTGGGTCAGGAACCTATCCCTCCAGCATGTCTTGTTCATTGTGATGACAAGGTTTAGATCCCTGGAGTGTGTGGATCTGAGGGATTTGGATTTCTTTAAGTGGAGCATGTTCAACAGCTCAGGGTTTGACATGGCCTTGTATGTTAAGCAGAGATCGCCTCTGAGTAGACGATATTCCACAGAGTATAGCTGGAGTTTTCTTAGATGGTCAGTATATGACATCTGCTTTAGGCCTGTGATACTTTTAATGAGGTATTTCTGTGGCCTTTCCAGCTGTTGCAGATGTCATGTGAGGTACATACCAAACGGGGCATTATATTATATAATGGGTCTAATGAGGGATGAGTACAGTGGGACAATGACTTACTTTTTTCTGGATGAAAAGCCCTTAGTGATGAGGTGTGCCACATAGAAGGATTTCCTGACTGTTGTGGCAATGTGGTTATCGAAAGTGAGACCACTGACCACCTGTGCCCTTAAGTCTCTCATCACACTTTCGATGTTTAGTGCCCTGCCACCTATATGGTAATTCATGGGTACATTTTTTTTCCAAAGGGGATAACTATACATTTCTTGGCATTAAGCTTGAGCCCATGGCTCTGGCACCAGGCATCTGTTTCTGTAAGGCCCTTTTGTAGAATATCCACATCATTTGGGGATTCAATAATGGCTCCCAGTTTGCAGTCATCTGCAAACTTTGTTAGCCAGAGTCCCTTAGTGTTGGCCTGTACTTCAGAGCAGTAGATGCCAAAAAGAGTGGTCCCAGGACTGAACCCTGAGGTACTCCACTTGTCACTTGTCTGGAGATGGATTTGGAGTCAGCTACTTTTACTGTCTGGGTTCTGTCAGTAAGCCAGTTAGCAACCCATCGAGTGACGTAGGGATTTATGCCAAGCTTAGTAAGTTTATCTATGATTCCAGAGTAGGGGATGGTGTCAAAAGCCTTGGTGAGGTCCAGGTAGGCTGTGTGGACTGCCTTACCCTCGTCCACAGCTCTGGAGACTGATTCAAAGAAGTCAATCGGATTCAGGAGACAAAATCAGACCTTCACAAACCCAAACTGCGTGGGGTCCAGTGTTTGAAGGTTGCCAATGTTATTATATGAGGACATGGACTTTTATGAGTATATAGAATTTATATCTGATTTTGTTCTTCTGTGTGGTTATACAATATCTGGGGAGCAGGTGATACATGTTAGTTTGTGAAGACTATGAATTCTATGATTATGTACGATTTGTTTCTGATTATGTGCTTCTGTGAGGATATACAATATCCTGGGAGTAGGTGATACATGTTATTATCTGAGGACTAGAAATTCTATCAGTATGTACAAGCTTATCTGATTATGTGCCTCTGTAAGGATATACAATACTCTGTGAGTAAATGATACATGTTCTTATATGAGGACTAGGAATTCTATGAGTATGTTCAAGTTGTAACTGATTATGTGCTTCTGTGGAGCTATACAATAATCCAGGAGTCGGTGATACATGTTGTTATATGAGGAGTAGGATATCTGAGTATGTACAATTTGTATCTGATTATGTTCTTCTGTGTGGTTATACAATATCTGGGGAGTAAGTGATACATGTTAGTCTGTGAGTACTAGGAATTGTATGAATATGTATGATTTGTATCTGATTATGTGTGTCTGTGAGGATATACAATATCCTGGGAGTAAGTTATACATGTATTATCTGAAGACTAGGAATTTGGTGAGTATGTACAAGTTGTATCTGATTATGTGCTTCTGTGAGGATATACAGTATTCTGGGAGTAAATGATACATGCTATTATTTGAGGACTAGGAATTCTATGAGAATGTGTGATTTGTATCTGATTATGCGTCTCTGTGAGGATATACAACATCCTGGTATAAGGTGATACAATTTATTATCTGATTACTAAGAATTCAATGAGTATGTACAAGTTGTATCTGATTATGTGCTTCTGTGAGAATATACAATATCCTGGGAGTAGGTGATACAGGTTATTATATGAGGACTTGGAATTCTATCAGAATGTGTGATTTGTATCTGATTATGTGTCTCTGTGAGGATATACAACATCCCAGTCGGAGGGCTAGGAATTCTATGATTATGTACAACTTGTATCTGATTATGTGCTTCTGTGAGGATATACAATATCATGGGAGTAGGTGATACATGTTATTATATGAGGATTAGGAATCCTATGAGTATGTACAAGTTGTATGTGATTACGTGCTTCTGTCAGAATATACAATATCTTGGGAGCAGGTGATGCATGTTATTATCTGAGGACTATGAATTATATGAGTATGTACAAGTTGTGTCTGATTATGTGTGTCTTTGATGATATACAATATTCTGGGAGTAAATGATACATGTTTTTATATATTAGGACTAGGAATTCTATGAGTATGAACAAGTTGTATCAGTTTACGTGCTTCTGTGGGGCTATATAATATCTGGGAGTAGGTGATACATGTAATTATATGAGGATTAGGATATCTGAGTATGTACAATTTGCATCTGATTACGTGCTTCTGTGAGGATATACAATATTCTGGGAGTAAATGATACATGGTATTATCCCACGACTAGGAATTCTATGAGTATGTACAAGTTCATAGGTTCATAGGTTCATACTAGGCTATCTGCCCTAGGGCATTTATAAGCCTAGCCAGAGTGTGTGTGGCTTTCACCACCCCTTAGGATGAGAATACTATACCCATTAGTTTGCTGTGCCTCTGTCCAGCAGTGACACAGAGATGATTCCCGGGGTAAGCCTACGATCTCCCATCCACTCGTCAAGATTTCTCTTGAACAGAGTCAGTGAGGGGCTCTGCCTCACATGGACTGGGATTCTGTTCCATAGTGTAGGGGGTCTCTGGGTGATGAATCTGTCCCTCCAGCATGTCCTATTTATATCCGTGTTGAGGTTTAAGTCTCTTGCTCTCGTGGCTCTGGTGGATTTGGATTTTTTGAGGTGGAGCATGTCCATTTTTATCCGGGTTGGACATGGCCTTGTATGTCAGGCACAGATCACCTCTGAGCACACGGTATGCGACTGAATAGAGCTGGAGTTTCTTCAGTCGGGCATCGTATGACATATGTTTGAGCCCCTTTATCCTTTTGGTGAGGAACTTTTGGGGTCTTTCCAACTGCTGCAGGTATCGGGTAAGGTACATTCCAAATGGGGCGTTGTACTCAATCATTGGTCTGATAAGTGAAGAGTACATGGCTACAATGACCTCTCCTGATCTGGATGTGAATCCCTTCATGATCAGGTGGACAATGTAGAAGGTCTTCCTAACCACTTTGGCAATGTGAGTGTCAAAAGAGAGGTTACTGTCAACTTGGGTCCCCAGGTCCCTGATAACTTCTTCCATGTTTAATGGATTACCACCTATGTGGTAATTAGGGGTTACCTTGTTTTTCCCAAAGGGTATGACTATACATTTTTTGGCATTTAGCTTAAGGCCATGGCTCTGGAACCAGTTATCCATTTCTATGAGACCTCTCTGGAGGATGTCTGTGTCTGATGGAGTGTCAATTATGGTGCCCAGTTTGCAGTCATCTGCAAATTTTGTCAGCCACAATCCCCCTATGTTTGCCTGCACTTCAGAAAAATAAATGCCGAAAAAGAGGGGGCCCAGGACTGAGCCCTGTGGGACACCGCTCGTGACCGGCTTAGAGTCTGACATGGCACCAGCAACTCTAACCCTGTGTGTTCTGTCCTTGAGCCAGTTTGCAACCCATCTTGTGACATATGGGTTTACATCTAAGCTGGTGAGCTTTTCTATGATGCCCGAGTGGGGTATTGTGTCGAATGCTTTTGCTAGGTCAAGGTAGGCTGTGTGAACTGCCTTACCCTCATCAATGGCCTTAGTGACTGTTTGAAAAGTCGACTAAGTTCAAGAGGCAGGATCTGCCCTTGACAAAGCCAAATTGGGTAGGATCCAGTGTCTGTAGGTCCCCAATGTCTTTATTTATGAGTTCCATTATGATCCTCTCCATAGCTTTGCAGACAAGGCTCGTCACGCTTATGGGGTGGTAATTTCCAGGGTCCATAGAAGCACTGCCTTTGTGGAGTGGGACCACAGTTGCCGTACACCGTTCTTTGGGTACGTATCCTGTAGTAAGGCTAAGATTAAACAGCAGCCTTATGTGTGGGTTTAGTTCCTCATTGAGTTCATGTAGCACACAGCCGGGGACACCATCCGGTCTCATTGATGCTGTGTTTTTTGCTTTAGAGAGAGCAGCTCTCACCTGGGCATCTGAGATGTTTGGGAGGCTAGACTCTGGTGGGATAGATATTTCTACTTTTGGGGGGGAGGGAGAAATTTGCACTGAACCTGTCTGCCAGTATGTTGGCAATGTCTGTGGGTTCAGTGATTTTTTTATCATTTTGGACTAATTCTGAGCATATCTGGGAGTTTCCACCCAGGTTTCTAACATAGCTAAAGAAGGCCTTATGATTGTCTTTTGTGTCATTAGCGATTTTTCTCTCAAAGTTGGCCTTGGATGATTTTATGAGTGATCGTAGTTTTTTGCTAGTATTGATCAGAGATGCCTTCCCTTTTAGGGATTTTGCTCTGTCATGTAGTAGCTTTCTCCTCTTGTTGTAGAGTTTGTTTATGGCTGGGGTCCACCAGACTGGGCGCCTGTCTTTGGTGGAAAGGGTCTTGATTTTATTAGGGATTGCTTGATCCATACATTCCTGGAGGTGCTCATAGAAGGCATTTGTAAGGGTTTCAGCAGTGTGGGTAGTGGTTTCCACTGGCTCGGGGGCCTTGAAGGATACCACTCCAGTCTTAAGAAGTGTGAAGTTTGCTTTTGAGAAGTTCTTCACTGTGGTCTTTTTGCTGGGGAGGGGGCGGGATGTGGATCTCCAATGAGATTAATTTATGGTCTGATCTCACCAACGAGGGATATTCTTCCGGTGTGGAGCATTTTGTCCCCATGTTTGTGATGATCAGGTCTAGTATATTTTCTCCTCTTGTGGGAATGGTGACTAGTTGTTCCATAGCATTTGAGTTTATGAACTCCAGGAACCTTTGGGCTAGGGTGTTGGGGCTTGAGTAATGTTCCCAGTCTATGTTTGGGTAGTTGAAGTCACCCAATATGATGGTGTTTGGAGAGACATTCATACTCTCCAGTGTCTTCAGGAAGGCTGTGTGGGTTTCCTGAGTTTGAGAAGGTGGTCTGTAGCATGCTACAAACTGTAGGGCAGTTTTACCTATGGTTAATTGCACCTGGATAGTTGTATCTGATCATGTGCTTCTGTGAGATTATACAATATCGTGGGAGTAGATGATACTTGTTATTATCCCACGACTAGGAGTTCTATGTGTTCTTTCAAGTTGTATCTGATTATGTGCTTCTGTGAGGTTATACAATATCCCTAGAGTAGGTGATACATGTTAACTGAGGACCAGGAATTCTATGAGTATGTATAAGTTGTATCTGATTATGTGCTTCAGCGAGGATATACAATATTCTGGGAGCATGTGATGCATGTTATTATATTAAGATTAGAAATTCTATGAGTATGTACAAGTTTTAATTGATCATGTGATTCTGTGAAGTTATACAATATCCTGGGATTTTGTGATGCATGTTATTATCTGAAGACAAGGAATTTTCTGAGTAAGTACAAGTTGAATCTGATTATGTGCTTCTGTGAGGATATACAATATCCTGGAAGTAAGAGATACATGTTATTATATGAGGACTAGGAATTCTATTAGTATGTACAAGTTGTATCTGATTATGTGCTTCTGTGAGGATATACAATATCCTGGAAGTAAGAAATACATATTATATGAGGACTAGGATTTCTATGAGTATGTACACGTTGTATCAGCTTATGTGTTTCTGTGAGGATATACAATGTCCTGGCAGTAGGTAATACATGTTATTATATGAGGACTAGGAATTCTATGAGAATGTACAAGTTGTATATGATTGTGCTACTGTGAGGATATACACTATCCTGTGAGTAGGTGATACATGGTATTATATGAGGACTAGGAATTCTATGAGTATGTACAAGTTGTATCTGATTATGTGCTTCTGTTAGGATATACAATATCCTGGGAGTAGGTGGCACATGTTATTATATGGCAGCTAGGAATTTTGTGAGAATGTACAAGTTGTATCTGGTTATGTGCTTCTGGGAGGTTATACAGTATCCAGGGAGTAGGGGATACATGTTATTATATGATGACTAAAAATTCTATGAGTATGTGCGATTTGTATCTGATTATGTACCTCTGTGAGGAAATACAATATCCTGGCAATAGGTGATACATGTTATTATAAGAGGACTAGGAACTCTGTGAGCATGCATAAGTTGTATCTGATTATGTGCTTTTGTAAGGATATACAATTTCCCAGAACTAGGTGATAGATATTCTTATATGAGGATTAGGAATTCTATGAATATGTACAAGTTATATCTGATTATGTGCTTCTGTGAGGATATACAATATCCTGGGAATAGGTGATACATGTTATTATTTGAGGACAAGGTATTTTATGAGTATGTACAATTTGTATCTGATTATGTTCATCTGTGTGATTATACCATATCTGGGGAGTAGGTGATACATGTTTGTCTGTGAGGACTAGGAATTCTCTGAGTATGTACGATTTGCATCCGATTATGTGCTACTGTGAGGATATACAATATCCTGGTAATATGTGATACATGTTATCATCTGAGGACAATGAATTCTATGAGCATGTGCAATTTGTATCTGATTATGTGCTTCTGTGAGGATATAAAATATCCCGGGAGTAGGTGATACATGTTATTATATGAGGACTAGGAATTCAAAGAGTATGTACAAGCTGTTTCTGATTTTGTGCTTCTGTGAGGATATACAATATCCTGGGAGTAGGTGATGCATGTTATTATATGAGAGCAAGGAATTCTATGAGTATGTACAATTTGTATCTGAAGATGTTCTTCTGTGAGGATGTACAATATCCCGGGAGTAGGTCATACATGTTATTATATGAGGACTAGGAATTCTATGAGTACGTACAAGTTGTATCTAATTATATGCTTCTGTGAGGTTATACAATATCTTAGGAGTAGGTGATACATGTTTTTATCTGAGGATTAGGAATTATATGAGAGTGTACAAGTTGTATCTGATTATGTGCTTCACTGAGGATATACAATATCCTGGGAGTAGGTGATACATGTTGTTATAAGAGGACTAGGAATTATATGAGTATATACAAGTTGTATTTGATTATGTGCTTCTGTGAGGATATGCAATATCCTTGGAGTATGTGATACATGTTATTATGTGAGGACTAGAATTTCTATGAGTTTGTGCGATTTGTATCTGCTTCTGTGCCTCCGTGAGGATATACAATATCCTGGGAATAGGTGATACATGTTATTATAAGAGGATTAGGAATTATATGAGTATATACAAGTTGTATTTGATTATGTGCTTCTTTGAGGATATACAATATCCTGGGAGTAAGTGATACATGTTATTATCTGAGGACTAGGAATTATATGAATATGTACAAGTTGTATCTGATTATGTGCTTCAGTGAGGATATACAATATCCTGGGAGTAGGTGATACAAGTTATTATATGAGGACTTGGAATTCTATGAGTATGTACAGGTTGTATCTGATTATGTGCTTCTTTGAGGATATTATATCCTGGGACTAGGTGATACATGTTATTATATGAGGATTAGGAATTCTATGAGTATATACAAGTTGTATTTGATTATGTGCTTCTTTGAGGATATACAATATCCTGGGAGTAAGTGATACATGTTATTATCTGAGGACTAGGAATTATATGAGTATGTACAAGTTGTATCTAATTATGTGCTTCTATGAGGATTTACAATATCATGGTAGTAAGTTATGCATGTTATGATATGAGGACTAGAAATTCTATGAGTATGTGTGATTTGTATCTGAATCTGTGCCTCTTTGAGGATATAAAATATCCTGGGAGTAGGTGATACATGTTGTTATATGAGAACTTGGAATTCTATGAGTATGTACAAGTAGTATCTGATTATGTGCTTCTATGAGGATATACAATATCCTGGGAATGTGTGATACATGTTATTATCTGAGGACTAGGAATTCTATGAGTATGTACAACGTGTTTCTGATTATATGCTTCTGTGATGATATACAATATCCCGGGACTAGGTGATACATATTATTATATGAGGATTAGGAATTCTTTGAGTATGTTCAATTTGTATCTGATTATGTGCTTCTATGAGGATATACAGTATCCTGGGAGTTGGTGATACATATTATTATCTGAGGACTAGCAATTCTATGAGTATGCACAGTTTCTATCTGATTATGTGCTTCTGTGAGGATGTACGATATCCCAGGAGAAGGTGATAAATGTTATTATATGAGGACGAGGAGTAGGTGATATATGTTATAGGTTCATAGGTTCATAGGTTGGTACTAGG
This sequence comes from Protopterus annectens, assembly GCF_019279795.1. NCBI lineage: Eukaryota > Metazoa > Chordata > Ceratodontiformes > Protopteridae > Protopterus > Protopterus annectens. Next base: position 1,890,255,011 of record NC_056743.1, on the reverse strand, counting down.
CTATCGGCCCTAGGGCCTATGCAAGCCTAGCCATAACAATTCCCTGGATATTTATTCCCACTATATTTACTTCTCCAGGCCTCTGTCTAGCAGGGCGACTGACATGATTCTCGGGATGAATTTACTATCTCCCATCCAATCATCAAGGTTCCTTTTGAAGAGGGCCAATGAGGCACTCTGCTTGATATGTATGGGCAGTCTATTCCAGAGTATGGCGTGTCTCTGGGTCAGGAACATATCCCTCCAGCATGTTTTGTTCATTGTGATGACAAGGTTTAGATCCCTGGAGTGTGTGGATCTGAGGGATTTGGATTTCTTTAAGTGGAGCATGTTCAACAGCTCAGGGTTTGACATGGCCTTGTATGTTAAGCAGAGATCGCCTCTGAGTAGACGATATGCCACAGAGTATAGCTGGAGTTTTTTTAGACGGTCAGTATATGGCATCTGCTTTAGGCCTGTGATTCTTTTAGTGAGGTATTTCTGTGGCCTTTCCAGCTGTTGCAGATGTCATGTGAGGTACATACCAAACGGGGCATTATACTCTATAATGGGTCTAATGAGGGATGAGTACAGAGGGACAATGACCTCCTTTTTTCTGGATGAAAAGCCCTTAGTGATGAGGTGTGCTACATAGAAGGATTTCCTGACTGTTGTGACAATGTGGTTATCAAAAGTGAGACCACTGTCCACCTATGTCCTTAAGTCTCTCATCACACTTTCGATGTTTAGTGCCCTGCCATCTATATGGTAATTCAAGGGTACATGTTTTTTTCCAAAGGGGATAACTATACATTTCTTGGCATTAAGCTTGAGCCCATGGCTCTGGCATCAGGCATCTGTTTCTGTAAGGCCCTTTTGTAGAATATCCACATCATTTGGGGATTCAATAATGGCTCCCAGTTTGCAGTCATCTGCAAACTTTGTTAGCCAGAGTCCCTTAGTGTTGGCCTGTACTTCAGAGAAGTAGATGCCAAAAAGAGTGGTCCCAGCACTGAACCCTGAGGTATTCCACTTGTCACTTGTCTGGAGCTGGATTTGGAGTCGGCTACTTTTACTGTCTGGGTTCTCTCAGTAAGCCAGTTAGCAACCCATCGAGTGACGTAGGGATTTTTGCCCAGCTTAGTAAGTTTATCTATGATTCCAGAGTAGGGGGTGGTGTCAAAGGCCTTGGCGAGGTCCAGGTAGTCTGTGTGGACTGCCTTATCCTCGTCCACAGCTCTGGAGACTGATTCGAAGAAGTCAATCAGATTCAGGAGACAAGATCGGCCCTTCACAAACCCAAACTGCGTGGGGTCCAGTGTTTGAAGGTTGCCAATGTTATTATATGAGGACAAGGACTTTTATGAGTATATAGAATTTATATCTGATTTTGTTCTTCTGTGTGGTTATACAATATCTGGGGGGCAGGTGATACATGTTAGTTTGTGAAAACGATGAATTCTATGATTGTGTATGATTTGTTTCTGATTACGTGCTTCTGTGAGGACATACAATATCCTGGGAGTAGGTGATACATGTTATTATCTGACGACTAGAAATTCTATCAGTATGTACAAGCTTATCTGATTATGTGCCTCTGTAAGGATATACAATATTTTGTGAGTAAATGATACATGTTCTTATATGAGGACTAGGGATTCTATGAGTATGTTCAAGTTGTAACTGATTACGTGCTTCTGTGGAGCTATACAATAATCCAGGAGTCGGTGATACTTGTTGTTATATGAGGACTAGGATATCTGAGTATGTACAATTTGTATCTAATTATGTGCTTCTGTGAAGATATACAATATCCTGGGAGTAGGTGATACGTGTTATTATCTGAGGACTAGAAATTCTATCAGTATGTACAAGTTATATCTGATTATGTGCCTCTGTAAGAATATACAATATTCTGTGAGTAAATGATACATGTTTTATATGAGAACTAGGAATTCTATGAGTATGTTCAAGTTGTAACTGATTATGTGCTTCTGTGGAGCTATACAATAATCCAGGAGTCGGTGATACATGTTGTTATATGAGGAGTAGGATATCTGAGTATGTACAATTTGTATCTGATTATGTTCTTCTGTGTGGTTATACAATATCTGGGGAGTAAGTGATACATGTTAGTCTGTGAGTACTAGGAATTGTATGAATATGTATGATTTGTATCTGATTATGTGTGTCTGTGAGGATATACAATATCCTGGGAGTAAGTTATACATGTATTATCTGAAGACTAGGAATTTGGTGAGTATGTACAAGTTGTATCTGATTATGTGCTTCTGTGAGGATATACAGTATTCTGGGAGTAAATGATACATGCTATTATTTGAGGACTAGGAATTCTATGAGAATGTGTGATTTGTATCTGATTATGCGTCTCTGTGAGGATATACAACATCCTGGTATAAGGTGATACAATTTATTATCTGATTACTAAGAATTCAATGAGTATGTACAAGTTGTATCTGATTATGTGCTTCTGTGAGAATATACAATATCCCAGGAGTAGGTGATACAAGTTATTATATGAGGACTTGGAATTCTATCAGAATGTGTGATTTGTATCTGATTATGCATCTCTGTGAGGATATACAACATCCCAGTCGGAGGGCTAGGAATTCTATGAGAATGTGTGATTTGTATCTGATTATGTGTCTCTGTGAGGATATACAACATCCCAGTCGGAGGGCTAGGAATTCTATGAGAATGTGATTTGTATCTGATTATGTGTCTCTGTGAGGATATACAACATCCCAGTCGGAGGGCTAGGAATTCTATGAGAATGTGTGATTTGTATCTGATTATGTGTCTCTGTGAGGATATACAACATCCCAGTCGGAGGGCTAGGAATTCTATGAGTATGTGTGATTTGTATCTGATTATGCGTCTCTGTGAGGATATACAACATCCCAGTCGGAGGGCTAGGAATTCTATGATTATGTACAACTTGTATCTGATTATGTGCTTCTGTGAGGATATACAATATCCTGGTATAAGGTGATACAATTTATTATCTGATTGCTAAGAATTCAATGAGTATGTACAAGTTGTATCTGATTATGTGCTTCTGTGAGGATATACAATATCCTGGGAGTAGGTGATACATGTTATCATATGAGGGCTATGAATTCTATTAGTATGTACAAGTTCTATCTGATTATGTGCTTCTGTGAGGATATACAATATCCTAGGAGTAGGTGTTACATGTTATTATATGAGGACTTGGAATTCTATGAGAATGTGTGATTTGTATCTGATTATGTGTCTCTGTGAGGATATACAACATCCCAGTAGGAAGACTAGGAATCCTATGAGTATGTACAACTTGTATCTGATTATGTGCTTCTGTGAGGATATACAATATCCTGGGAGTAAGTGATACATGTTATTGTATGAGGATTAGGAATCCTATGAGTATGTACAAGTTTGTCAGAATATACAATATCTTGGGAGTAGGTGATGCATGTTATTATCTGAGGACTATGAATTATATGAGTATGTACAAGTTGTGTCTGATTATGTGCTTCTGTGAGGATATACAATATTCTGGGAGTAAATGATACATTTTTTTATATATGAGGACTAGGAATTCTATGAGTATGAACAAGTTGTATCAGTTTACATGCTTCTGTGGGGCTATAAAATATCTGGGAGTAGGTGATACATGTAATTATATGAGGACTAGGATATCTGAGTATGTACAATTTGCATCTGATTATGTGCTTGTGTGAGGATATACAATATTCTGGGAGTAAATGATACATGGTATTAACCCACGACTAGGAATTCTGTGAGTATGTACAAGTTGTATCTGATTATGTGCTTCTGTGAGATTATACAATATCGTGGGAGAAGGTGATACTTGTTATTATCCCACGACTAGGAGTTCTATGTGTTCTTGCAAGTTGTATCTGATTATGTGCTTCTGTGAGGTTATACAGTATCCCTAGAGTAGGTAATACATGTTAACTGAGGACCAGGAATTCTATGAGTATGTACAAGTTATATCTGATTATGTGCTTCAGCAAGGATATACAATATTCTTGGAGCATGTGATGCATGTTATTATATTAGGATTAGCAATTCTATGAGTATGTACAAGTTTTAATTGGTCATGTGCTTCTGTGAAGTTCTACAATATCCTGGGATTTTGTGATGCATGTTATTATCTGAAGACAAGGAATTTTCTGAGTAAGTACAAGTTGAATCTGATTATGTGCTTCTGTGAGGATATACAATATCCTGGAAGTAGGAGATACATGTTATTATATGAGGACTAGGATTTCTATGAGTATGTACAAGTTGTATCAGCTTATGTGTTTCTTTGAGGATATACAATGTCCCAGCAGTAGGTGATACAAATTATTATATGAGGTCTAGGATTTCTATGAGATTGTACAAGTTGTATATGATTTTGCTACTGTGAGGATATACACTATCCTGGGTGTAGGTGATACATGGTATAATATGAGGACTAGGAATTATATGAGTATGTACAAGTTGTATCTGGTTATGTGCTTCTGTTAGGATATACAATATCCTGGGAGTAGGTGACACATGTTATTATATGGCAGCTAGAAATTTTGTGAGAATGTACAAGTTGTATCTGGTTATATGCTTCTGAGAGGTTATACAGTATCCAGGGAGAAGGGGATACATGTTATTATATAACCACTAGAAATTATATGAGTATGTGCGATTTGTATCTGATTATGTGCCTCTATGAGGAAATACAATATCCTGGCAATACGTGATACATGTTATTATAAGAGGACTAGGAACTCTGTGAGTATGTATAAGTTGTATCTGATTATGTGCTTTTTTAAGGATATACAATTTCCCGGGACTAGGTGATAGATATTCTTATATGAGGATTAGGAATTCTATGAATATGTACAAGTTATATCTGATTATGTGCTTCTGTGAGGATATACAATATCCTGGGAATAGGTGATACATGTTATTATTTGAGGACAAGGTATTTTATGAGTATGTACAATTTGTATCTGATTATGTTTATCTGTGTGATTATACAATATCTGGGGAGTAGGTGATACATGTTTGTCTGTGAGGACTAGGAATTCTCTGAGTATGTATGATTTGTATCCGATTATGTGCTACTGTGAGGATATACAATATCCTGGGAATATGTGATACATGTTATCATCTGAGGACAATGAATTCTATGAGCATGTGCAATTTGTATCTGATTGTGAGCTTCTGTGAGGATGTACAATATCCCGGGAGTAGGTGATACATGTTATTATATGAGGACAAGGATCTCTGAGTTTGTATAATTTGTATCTAATTATGTGCTTCTATAGGATATACAATATACTGGGAATAGGTGATACATGTTATTATCTGAGGACTAGGATTTCTATGAGTATGTACAAGTTGTATCTTTCTGATTATGTGCTTCTGTGAGATTATACAATATCGCGGGAGTAGGTGATACATGTTATTATCTCAGGACTAAGAGTTATATGAGTATTTGTAAGTTATATCTGCCTACATGCTTCTGGGAGGATATAAACAATATGCGGGGAGTATGTGATGCATGTTATTATCTGAGGACTAGGAATTCTATGAGTATGTACAAGCTGTATCTGATTATCTGCTTCTGTGAGGATATACAATATTCTGGGAGTAGGTGATAAATGTTATTACATGAGGACTAGGAATTCTATGAGAATGGACAAGTTGTATCTGATTGTTTGCTTCTGTAAGGATAAACAATATCCTTGGAGTAGGTGATACATGTTATTATATGAGGACTAGGATTTTAATGAGTATGTGCGATTTGTATCTGACTATGTGCCTCTGTGAGGATACACAATATCCCGCGAATAGGTGATACATGTTATTATCTGAGAACTAGGAATTCTGTGAGTGTGTACAAGTGGTATCAGATTATGTGCTCCTGTGAGGATATACAATATCCCGGGAGTTGGTGATACATGTTATTATATGAGGATTAGGAATTCTATGAGTAAGTACAAGTTGCATCCGATTATGTGAGTCTGTCAGAATATGCAATATATTCAGAGTAGGTGATACATGTTATTATCTCAGGACTAGGTAATCTATGAGTATGTACAAGTTGTATCTTATTATGTACTTTTGTGAAGTTGTACAATATCCTGGGAGTTTGTGATGCATGATATTATTTGAGGACTAGGAATTCTATGAGTAAGTACAAGTTGAATATGGTTATGCTACTGTGCAGAAATACAATATCCTGGGAGTAGGTGATACATTGTATTATCTGAGGAATAGGAATTCTATGAGTGTGTACAAGTTGTATCGGATTATGTTCTTATCGTGAGGATATACAGTATCCTAGGGGTAGGTGATAAATATTTTTATCTGAGGATTAGGAATTCTATGAATATGCACAATTTGTATCTTATTATGTGCTTCAGTGAGGATATACAATATTCTGGGTGTAAATGATACATGTTATTATATGAGGACTAGGATATCTGAGTATGTATAATTTGTATCTGATTATGTGCTTCTTTGAGGATATACAATATACTGGCAATAGGTGATACATGTTATTATCTGAGGACTAGGATTTCTATGAGTATGTACAAGTTGTATCTGATTATGTGCTTCTCTGAGATTACACAATATCGTGGGAGTAGGTGATACATGTTATTATCTCAGGGCTAAGAATTCTATGAGTATTTGTAAGTGACATCTGCCTACGTGCTTCTGGGAGGATATACAATATCCGGGGAGTATGTGACGCATGTTATTATCTGAGGACTAGGAATTCTATGAGTATGTACAAGCTGTATATGATTATATGCTTCTATGAGGATATATAATATTCTGGGAGTAGGTGATAAATGTTATTACATGAGGATTAGGAATTCTATAAGAATGTGCAAGTTGTATCTCATGATGTGCTTTTGTGAAGTGATACAATATCCTCGGAGTTCGTGATGCATGATATTATCTCAGGACTAGGAATTCTATGAGTATGTACAAGTTGAATATGATTATGCTACTGTGAGGAAATGCAATATCCTGGGAGGTGGTGATACATGTTATTATATGAGGACTAGGAATTCTATGAGTATGTACAAGTTGTATCTGATTATGTGCTTCTGGTAGGATATAGAATATCATTGTAGTAGGTGATGCATGTTATTACCTGAGGACTAAGAGTTCTATGAGAATGTACAAGTTGCATCTGATTTTGTGCTTCTTTGAGGATATACAAAATCCTGGGAGTAGGTAATACATGTTATTATATGAGGGCTAGGAATTCTATGAGTATTTACAAGTTGTATCTGATTATTTGCTTTTGTGAGGATATACTATACCCCGGGAGTAGGTGGTACATGTTATTATATGAGGACTAGAAATTCTATGAGTATGTACAAGTTGTATCTTATTATGTGCTTCTTTGAGGATATACAATATCCTGGGAGTACGTGATACATGTAATTATATGAGGAATAGGAATTCTATGAGAATGTACAAGTTGTATCTGATTATGTGCTTCGATGAGGCTGTACAATATCCTTGGAGTAGGTGATACATGTTATTATATGAGGACTAGGACTTCTATGAGTATGTGCATGGTGATCTGATTATGTGCTTCGGTGAGGATATACAACATCCTGAGAGTAGGTGATACATTGTATTTTATGAGGACTATGAATTCTCAGAGTACGTATAAGTTGTGTCTGATTATTTGCTTCTGTGAGGATAAACAATATCATTGGAGTAGGTGATATATGTCATTATACGAGGACTAGGAGTACTATGAGTATGTTCGATTTGTATCTGAGTATGTGCTTCTGTGAGGATATACAATATCCTGCGAATAGGTGATACATGTTATTATAAGTGGACAAGGAATTGTATGATTATGTACAAGTTTTATCTGATTATGTGCTTCTGTGAGGATATACAATATCCCGGGAATAGGTGATACATTTTATTATATGAGGATTAGGAATTCTATGAGTATGTACAACTTGTATCTGATTATGTGCTTCTGTCAGAATTTACAATATCCTGGGAATAGGTGATACATATTATTATCTGAGGACTAGGATTTCTATGAGTATCTACAAGTTGTATCTGATTATGTGCTTCTGTAAGGATATACAATATCTTGCGAGTAGATGATACATGTTATTATCTGAGAACTAGGAATTCTGTGATTGTGTATAAGCTTTATCAGATTATGTGCTTTTGTGAGGATATACAATATCCTGGGAGTACGTGATACATGTTATTATATGAGGACTAGGAATTATATGAGTATGTACAAGTTGTATCTGATGATGTTCTTCTGTGTGGATATTCAATATCCTGGGAGTAGGTGATACTTGTTATTATACGAGGACTAGGAATTCTATGAGAATGTGTGATTTGTATCTGATTATGTGCCTCTGTGAGGATATACAATATCCCGGGAGTAGGTGATACATGTTATTATATGAGGATTAGGAATTCTATGAGTGTGTACATGCTGTATCAGATTATGTGCTTTTGTGAGGATATACAATATCCTGGGAGTACGTGATACATATTATTATATGACGACTAGGAATTCTATGAGTATGTACACATTGTATCTGATTATGTGCTTTTGTGAAGTTAGACAATATCCTGGGAATTCTCAAAGCATGATATTATATGAGGACTAGGAATTATATGAGTATGTACAAGTTGTATCTGATTATGTGCTTCTGCAAGGATATACAATATCCTTGGAGTAAGTGATACATGTTATTATATGAGGAATAGGAATTCTATGAGTGTGTCCGATTTGTATCTGATTATGTGCCTCTGTGAGGATATACAATATTCCATGAATAGGTGATACATGTTATTATAAGTGGATTAGGAATTGTATGAGTATGTATACATTGTATCTCATTATGTGCTTCTGTGAGGATGTACAATATCCCTGGAATAGGTGTGACATGTTATTATATGTGGAGTAGGAATTATATGAGTATGTACAACTTGTATCTGATTATGTGCTTCTGTGAGGATTTACAATATAATGTGAGTAGATGATACATGTTATTATATGAGGATTAGGAATTCTATGATTATGTACAAGTTGTATCCGATTATGTGCTTCTGTGAGAATATGCAATATATTCAGAGTAGGTGATACATGTTATTATCTCAGGACTAGGTATTCTATGAGTATGTACAAGTTGTATCTGATTATGTGCTTTTGTAAAGTTATACAATATCTTGAGAGTTCCTGATGCCTGATATTATTTGAGGACTAGGAATTATATTAGTATGTACAAGTTGTATCTGATTATTTGCTTCTGTTAGGATATATAATATCATTGTAGTAGGTGATGCATGTTATTACCTGAGGACTAAGAGATCTATGAGAATGTAGAAGTTGTATCTGATTTTGTGCTTCTTTGAGGATATACAATATTCTGGGAAATGGTGATACATGTTTTTATATCAGGGCTAGGAATTCTATAAGTATGTACAAGTTGTATCTGATTATGTGCTTCTTTGAGGATATACAATATCCTGAAAGTATGTGATACATGTAATTATATGAAGACAAGGATCTCTATGGGAATGTACAAGTTGTATCTGATTATGTGCTTCTATGAGGCTATACAATATCCTGGGAGATGGTGAAACATGTTATTATATGAGGACAAGGACTTCTGTGAGTATGTACAATTTGTATCTGATTATGTTCTGTGTGGTTATACAATATCTGGGGAGTAGGTGATATATGTTAGTTTGTGAGGAGTAGGAATTCTACGAGTATGTGTGATTTGTATCTGATTATGTACTTCTGTGAGGATATACAATACCCTGGGAGTAGGTGATACATGTTATTATCTGAGGACTTGGAATTCTATGAGTATGTACAATTTATTTCTGATTATGTGCTTCTGTGGCAATATACAATATTCTTGGAGTAAATTATACTTTTTTATATGAGGACAACGAATTCTATGAGTATGTAACTGATTACATGCTTCTGTGGGGATATAAAATAATCTGAGAGTAGGTGATACATGTTATTATATGAGGACTGGGACAGCTGAGTATGTACAATTTGTATCTGATTATGTGCTTCTGTGCGGATATACAATATTGTGGGAATAATCAATACATGTTATTATCTGAAGACTAGGAATTCTATAAGTATGTACAAGTTGTATTTCATTATGAGCTTCTGTGAGACTATACAATATCGTAGGAGTAGGTGATACTTGTTATTATCCCACGACTAGGAATTCTATGAGTATTGGCAAGTTGTATCTGATTATCTGCTTCTGTGAGGTTATACAATATCCTGGGAGTAGGTGATACATGCTAACTGAGGACTAGGAATTCTATGAGTATGTACAAGTTGTATCTGATTATTTGCCTCTTTGAGGATATACAATATTCTGGGAGCAGGTGATACATGTTATTACATTAGGATGAGGAATTTTATGAGTATGTACAAGTTGTATCTGATTATGTGCTTCTGTTAGAATATACAATATTCTGGGTGTAGGTGATACATGTTATTATATGCAGCTAGGAATTCTGTGAGAATGTACAAGTTGTATATGATTGTGCTACTGTGAGGATATACAATATCCTCGGAGTAGGTGATACATGTTATTATGTGAGGACTCAGAATTCTATGAGTATGAACAAGTTGTATCTGATTATGTGTTTCTCTGAGATTACACAATATCGTGGGAGTAGGTGATACATGTTACTATCTCAGGACTAAGAATTCTATGAGTATTTGTAAGTTATATCTGCCTACGTGCTTCTGGGAGGATATACAATATCCGGGGAGTATGTGATGCATGTTATTATCTGAGGAGTAGGAATTCTATGAGTATATACAAGCTGTATCTGATTATCTGCTTCTCTGAGGATATATAGTATTCTGGGAGTAGGTGATAAATGTTATTACATGAGGATTAGGAAATCTGTGAGAATGTACAAATTGTATCTGATTATGTGCTTTGGTGAAGTTATACAATATCCTGGGAGTTCGTGATGCATGATATTATCTCAGGACTAGGAATTCTATGAGTATGTACAAGATGAATATGATTATGCTACTGTGAGGAAATACAATATCCTGGGAGGAGGTGATACATGTTATTATATAAGGACTTGGAATTCTATGAGCGTGTACTGCTTGCATCTGATTATGTGCTTCTTTTAGGCTATACAATATCCTGGGAATAGGTGGTACATTTTATTATACGAGGACAAGGATTTCTATGAGTGTGTACAAGCTGTATCAGATTATGTGCTTCTGTAAGGATATACAATATCTTGCGAGTAGATGATACATGTTATTATCTGAGAACTAGGAATTCTATAAGTGTATACAAGCTGTATCAGATTATGTGCTTCTGTGAGGATATATAATATCATTGTAGTAGGTGATGCATGTTATTACCTGAGGACTAATTCTACGAGAATGTACAAATTGTATCTGATTTTGTGCTTCTTTGAGGATATGCCAAATCCTGGGAGTAGGTGATACATGTTATTAGTTGAAGGCTAGGAATTCTCAGAGTACGTACAAGTTGTATCTGATTATTTGCTTCTGTGAGGATAAACAATATCCTTGGAGTAGGTGATACATGTTATTATATGAAGACTAGGAATTCTATGAGTATGTGCGACTTGTATCTGATTATGTGCCTCTGTGAAGATATACAATATCCTGTGTATAGGTGATACATGTTATTATAAGCAGACTAGGAATTGTATGAGTATGTACAAGTTGTATCTGATTATGTGCTTCTGTGAGGATATACAATATCCCGGGAATAGGTGATACATTTTATTATATGAGGACTAGGATTTCTATGAGTGTGTACAAGCTGTATCAGATTATGTGCTTCTGTAAGGATATACAATATCTTGTGAGTAGATGATATGTTATCTGAGAACTAGGAATTCTATGAGTTTGTACAGGCTGTATCAGATTATGTGCTTCTGTGAGGATATACAATATCCAGGGAGTACGTGATACATGTTATTATATGAGGACTAGGAATTCTATGAGTATGTACAAGTTGTATCTTATTATGTGCTTCTGTGAGGATATACAATATCCCAGGAATATTTGATACATGTTATTATAAGTGGATTAGGAATTGTATGAATATGTTTAAGTGGTATCTCATTATGTGCTTCTGTGAGGATATACAATATCCCGGGAATTGGTGATACATGTTATTATGAGAGGGCTAGGAATTCTATGAGTATTTACAAGTTGTGTCTGATTATGTACTTCTGTGAGTATATACAATATCCATGGAGTAAGTGATACATGTTATTGTATGAGGATTAGGAATTCTATGAGTATGTGTGATTGTTATCTGATTATGTGCTTCTGTCAGAATATATAATAACCTGGGAGTAGGTGATGCATGTTATTATATGAGAATTAGGAATTTTATGAGTATGTATAAGTTGTATATGATTATGTGCTTCTGTGAGGATATACAATATCCTGGGAGTAGGTGATACATGTTATTATATGAGGAGTAGGAATTCTTTGAAAATGTGAAATTTGTATTTAAGTGCCTTTGTGAGGATATACAATATCCCAGGAATAGGTGATACATGGTTTTATAAGAGGACTAGGAATTCTATGAGTATATACAAGTTTATCTGATTATGTGCTTCTGTGAGGATATAGAACATCCTGGTACTAGGCAATACATGTTATTATATGAGGATTAAGAATTCTATGAGTATGTACAAGTTGTATCTGATTATGTACTTCTGTGAGGATATACAATATCCTGGGAGTAGGTAATACATGTTATTATATGAGGACATGGACTTCTATGAGAATGTGCAATTTGTATCTGATTATGTTCTTCTTTGTGGTTATACAGTATCTGTGGAGTAGGTGATACATGTTTGTCTGTGATGACTAGGAATTCTATGCATATGCATTGTTTGTGTCTGATTTTGTGCTTCTGTGAGGATATACAATATCCTGGGAGTTGGTGATACATTTTATTATCTGAGGACTAGGTATTCTATGAGTATGTACAAGTTGTATCTGATTATGTGCTTCTCTGAAGATATACAATATCCTGGGAGTAGGTGATACATGTTATTATATGAGGACTAGGAATTCTATGAGTTTGTGCGATTTGTATCTAAGTGCTTTTGTGAGGATATACAATATCCCAGGAATAGGTAATACATGGTTTTATAAGAGGATTAGGACCTCTGTGAGTATGTACAAGTTATATCTGATTATGTGCTTCTTTGACGGTATACAATATATTGGGAGTAGGTGATACATGTTATTATGTGAGGGCTAGGAATTTCTATGAATATGTGCAAGTAGTAATTGATTATGTGGTTCTGGGAGGTTATACAGTATCCCGGGAGTAAAGGATACATGTTATAATCTGAGTATTAGGAATTTTATGAGTATGCCCAAGTTGTATCTGATTGTGTGCTTCTGTGGGGATATACAATAGTCTAGGAGTTAGGAATGCAAGTTATTATATGAGGACTAGGAATTCTATGACTATGCACGATTTGTATCTGATTATGTGCATCTGTGAAGACATGCAATATCCTGAGCGTAGGTGATACATGTCTTTATCTGAGGATTAGGAATTCTATGAGAATGTACAAGTTGTATCTGATTGTGCGCCTGTGAGGATATACAATATCCTGGGAGTAAGTGATGCATGTTATTATATGAAGACTACGAATTCTATGAGTATGCTCAAGTTGTATCTGATTATGTGCTTCTGTTAGGATATACAATATCACAGGAGTAGATGATGCATGTTATTACCCGTGGACTAGGAATTCTATTAGTATATACAAGTTGTAACTGATTATGTGCTAAATTGAGGATATATAATTTCCTTGGAGTATGCATTGCATTTTATTACATGAGGACTAGGAATTCTATGTGTATATACAATTTTTATCTGATTATGTGCTTCTGTGAGGATGTACAATATCCTGGGAGTAGGTGATACATGTTATTATATGAGGATTAAGAATTATTTGAGTATGTACAAGTTGTATCTGATTATGTTTTTCTGTGAGGTTATACAATATCCTGCGAGTAGGCGATGCATGTTATTGTCTGAGGACTAGGAATTCTATGACTATGTACAAGTTGTATCTGAATATGTGCTTCTATGAGGATATCCAATAACCTGAGAGTAGGTGATACATGTTATTATATGAGGACTCGGAATTCTATGAGTATGTACTAGTTTTATCTGATTATGTGCCTCTGTTAGGATATATAATATCATAGGAGTAAGTGATGCATGTTATTACCTGAGGACTAGGAATTCTATGAGTATGTTAAGCTGTATCTGATTATGTGCTTCTTTGAAGATATAAAATATCCTTGGAGTAGGTGATACATGTTATTATATGAGGTCTAGGATTTCAATGAATATGTACAAGTTGTATCTGATTATGTGCTTCTGTCAGAATATACAATATCCTGGGAGTAGGTGATACATGTTATTATCTGAGGACTAGGAATTCTATGAGTATGTACAAGTTGTATCTGATTATGTGCTTCTGTGAGGATATACAATATCCTGGGAGTAAGTGATACATGTTATTATATGAGGACTAGGAATTCTATGAGTATGTACAATTTGTATCTGATTATGTGCTTCTGTGAGGATATACAATATCCTGGGAGTAGGTGATACATGTTATTATCTGAGGTCTAGGAATTGTATGAGACTGTACAAGCTGTATCTAATTATGTGGTTCTGTGAGGATAAACTATATCCTGGGAGTAAGTGATACATATTATTATATGACGATTAGGAATTCTATGAGTATGTACATGTTGTATCTGATTATGTGCCTCTGTGAGGATATATAATATCCCGGGAATAGGTGATACATGTTATTATAAGAGGACTAGGAATTCTATGAGTATGTACAAGTTGTATCTGATTATGTGCTTCTGTGAGGATATACAATATCCTGGGAGTAGGTGATACATGTTATTATATGAGGATTAGGAATTCTATGAGTATGTACAAGTTGTATCTGATTATGTGCTTCTGTGAGGATATACAATATCCTGGGAGTAGGTGATACATGTTATTATCTGAGGACTAGGAATTCTATGAGTATGTACAAGTTGTATCTGATTATGTGCTTCTGTGAGGATATACAATATCCAGGAGTAGGTGATACATGCTATTATATGAGGACTAGGAATTCTATGAGTATGTACAAGTTGTATCTGATTATGTGCTTCTGTGAGGATATACAATATCCTGGGAGTAGGTGATACATGTTATTATATGAGGACTAGGAATTCTATGAGTATGTACAAGTTGTATCTGATTATGTGCTTCTGTGAGGATATACAATATCCTGGGAGTAGGTGATACATGTTATTATATGAGGACTAGGAATTCTATGAGTATGTACAAGTTGTATCTGATTATGTGCTTCTGTGAGGATATACAATATCCTGGGAGTAGGTGATACATGTTATTATATGAGGACTAGGAATTCTATGAGTATGTACAAGTTGTATCTGATTATGTGCTTCTGTGAGGATATACAATATCCTGGGAGTATGTGATGCATGTTATTATATGAGGACTAGGAATTCTATGAGTATGTACAAGTTGTATCTGATTATGTGCTTCTGTGAGGATATACAATATCCTGGGAGTAGGTGATACATGTTATTATCTGAGGACTAGGAATTCTATGAGTATGTACAAGTTGTATCTGATTATGTGCTTCTGTGAGGATATACAATATCCTGGGAGTAGGTGATACATGTTATTATATGAGGACTAGGAATTCTATGAGTATGTACAAGTTGTATCTGATTATGTGCTTCTGTGAGGATATACAATATCCTGGGAGTAGGCAATACATGTTATTATCCAATTACTAGGAATTCTATGAGTATGTACAAGTTGTGTCTGATTATGTTCTTTTGTGAGGATATACAATATCCTGGGAGTAGGTGATACATGTTATTATATGAGGACTAGGAATTCTATGAGTATGTACAAGTTGTATCTGATTATGTGCTTCTGTGAGGATATACAATATCCTGGGAGTAGGTGATACATGTTATTATCTGAGGATTAGGAATTCTATGAGTATGTACAAGTTGTATCTGATTATGTGCTTCTGTAAGGATATACAATATCCTGGGAGTAAGTGATGCATGTTATTATATGAGTGCTAGGAATTCTATGAGTATGTATGATTTGTATCTGATTATGTGCTTCTGTTATGACATCCAATATCCTGAGAGTAGGTGATACATGTCTTTATCTGAGGACTAGGAATTCTATGAGAATGTACTAGTTGTATCTGATTATGTCCTTCTGTGAGGATAAACAATATCCCGGGAGTAAGTAATACATGTTATTATATGGGCACTTGGAATTCAATGAGGATGTACAAGTTTTATCTGATTATGTGCTTCTGTGAGGAGTTACAATATCCTGGCAGTATGTGATGCATTTTATAATTCTATGAGTATGTACAAGTTATTTCTGATTATGTGCTTCTATGAGGATATACAATATTCTGAGAGTAGGTGACACACATTATTACATGAGGATTAGGACTTCTATGAGTATGTACAAGTTGTATCTGATTATGGGCTTCTGTTAGGATATACAATATCACAGGAGTAGGTGATGCATGTTATTACCTCAGGACTAGGAATTATTTGAGTATGTACAAGTTGTATTTGATTATGTGCTTTATTGAGGATATGCAATATCCTGGGAGTATGTGATGCATTTTAATATATGAGGATTAGGAATTATATGAGTATGTACAATTTGTATCTGATTATGTGCTTCCATGAGGATGTACACTATCCAAGGAGTAGGTGATGCATGTTATTATATGAGGACTAGGAATTCTATGTGTATGTACAATTTGTATCTGATTATGTGCTTTTCTGAGGATGTACAATATCCAGGGAGTATGTGATACATGTTATTATATGAACACTTGAAATTCAATGAGGATGTACAAGTTTTATCTGATTATGTGCTTCTGTGAGGAGTTACAATATCCTGGGATTATGTGATGCACTTTATTATATGAGGACTAAGGATTCTATGAGTATGTACAAGTTGTATCTGATTATGTGTTTCTATGAGGATATACAATATTCTGAGAGTAGGTGACACATTATTACATGAGGATTAGGACTTCTATGAATATGTACAAGTCATATCTGATTATGGGCTTCTGTTAGGATATACAATATCACAGGAGAAGGTGATGCATGTTATTACCTGTGGACTAGGAATTCTTTGAATATGTACAAGTTGTATCTGATTATGTGTTTAATTGAGGATATACAATATCCTGGGAGTATGTGATGCATTTTAATATATGAGGATTAGGAACTATATGAGTATGTACAAGTTGTAACTAATTATGCGCTTCTGTAGGGATATACAGTATCCTGGGAGTATGTGATGCATGTTATTATGTGAGGACTAGGATTTCTATGTGTATGTACAATTTGTATCTGATTATGTGCTTCTGTGAGGATGTACAATATCCAGGAAGTAGCTGATACATGTTATTATATTAGGACTAGCAAATTCTATGAGTATGTGCAAGTTGTATCTGATTATGTGCTTCTGTGAGGATATACAATATCCTGGAAGTAGGTGATGCATGTTATTATATGAGGACTAGGAATTCAATGTGTATATACAATTTGTATCTGATTTTGTGCTTCTCTGAGGATGTACAATATCCAGGGAGTAGGTGATACATGTTATTATATGATGATTAGGAATTCTATGAGTATTTGCAAGTTGTAATCTGATTACGTGCTTCTGGGAGGATATACTATATTCTGAGAGTAGGTGATACATGTTATTACATGAGGATTAGGAATTCTATGAGTATGTACAAGTTTTATCTGATTATGTGCTTCTGTGAAGTTATACCATATCCTGGGAGTTGGTAATGCATGTTATTATCTGAGAACTAGAAATTCTATGAGTATGTACAAGTTGTAT
Organism: Protopterus annectens; assembly: GCF_019279795.1. Lineage (NCBI taxonomy): Eukaryota > Metazoa > Chordata > Ceratodontiformes > Protopteridae > Protopterus > Protopterus annectens. The sequence continues at coordinate 1,890,236,976 of NC_056743.1, read as the reverse complement.
CTGATTATGACCATATGTGAGGATATATAATATCCTGGGGGTAGGTGATACATGTTATTATATGACGTTTAGGAATTCCATGAGTACGTACAAGTTGTATCTGATTATGTGCTAATTTGAGGATATAAACTGTCTCGGGAGTAGGTGATACATGTTATTATATAAGGACTAGGAATTCTAGGAGAATGTAAAAGTTGTATCTAATTATGTGCTTCTGTGAGGATATATAATATCCTGGGGGTAGGTGATACATGTTATTATATGACGATTATAAATTCCATGAGTATGTACAAGTTGTATCTGATTATGTAGTACTGTGAGGATATACAATGTCCCGGGAGGAGGTGATACATGTTATTATATGAGGACAAAGAATTCTCGGAGTATGCATAAGTTGTATCTGATTGTGCGCCTGTGAGGATATACAATATCCTTGGAGTAGTTGATACACGTTATTATATGAAGACTAGGAATGCTATGAGTATATACATTTTGTATCTGATTATGTACTTCTATGAGGTTATACAATACCCGGGGAGTAGGTGATACATGTTATTACCTGAGGACTAGGAATTCCATGAGTATGTACAAGTTGTATCTGATTATGTGCTTCTTTGAGAATATACAATATCCTGGGCATAGGTGATACATGTTATTATATGATGGCTAGGATTTCTATGAATATGTAGAAGTTTATATGCTTCTGGGAGGTTATACAGTATCCCGTGAGTAAAGCATATGAGTTATAATCTGAGGATTAGGAATTCTATGAGTATGTACAAGTTGTATCTGATTATGTGCTTCTGTGGGGATACAATATCCTGGGAGTCAGTGATGGATGTTATTATATGAGGACTAGCAATTATATGAGTATGTATGATTTGTATCTGATTATGAGTTACTGTGAGGACATGCAATATCCTGAGAGTAGGTGATACATATCTTTATCTGACTAAGAATTCTATGAGAATGTACAAGTTGTATCTGATTATGTGCTTCTATTAGGGTATACAATATCACAGGAGTAGGTGATACATGTCATTACCTGAGGACTTGGAATTATATGCATATGTACACATTGAATCTGATTATGTGCTTCTTTGGGGATATACAATATCCTGGGAGTAGGTGATGCATGTTATTATACGAGAACTAGGAATTCTATGTGTATGTACAACTTGTATCTGATTATGTGCTTTTGTGAGGATTTACAATATCTAGGGATTCAGTGATACATGTTATTATATGAGGACTAGGAATTCTATGAGTATGTGCAACTTGTATCTGATTATGTGCTTCTGTGAGGTTATATAATATCCTGGTAGTAGGTGATGCATGTTATTATATAAGGACTAAGAATTCTATGTGTGTATACAATTTGTATCTGATTATGTGCTTCTGTGAAGATGTACAATATCCATGGAGTAAGGGATACATGTTATTATATGAGGACTAGGAATTCTATGAGTATGTGCAAGTTTTGTCTGATTATGTGCTTCTGTGAGGTTATACAATATCCTTGGAGTAGCTCTTACATGTTAATATATGAGGATTAGGAATTCTATGAGTATGTACAAGTTGTATCTGATTATGCGCTTCTGTGCGGATATACAATATCCTGGTAGTAGGTGATACATGTTATTATGTGAGGATTACGAATTATATGAATATGTACACGTTGCATCTGTTATGTGTTTCTGTGAGGTTATACAATATCCTGAGAGTAGGTGATACATGCTATTATTTATTGACAAGAAATTCTATGAATATGTACAAGTTGTATCAGATTATGTGCTTCTGTGAGGATTTACAATATAGTGGAAGTAGGTGATGCATGTTATTATCTGAGGACTAAGAATCCTATGAGTATGTACAAGTTGTATCTGATTTTGTGCTTCTTTGAGGATATGCAATATCCTGGGAGTAGGTGATACATGTTATTATATGAGGGCTAGGATTTCTATGAATATTTACAAGTTGTATCTTATTACGTGCTTCTGTGGGGATATACAATATCCTAAGAGTAAGTGATGCATGTTATTATATGAGGACTAGGAATTCTATGAGTATGTATGATTTATATTTGATTATATGCTTCTGTGATGACATCCAATATCCTGAGAGTAGGTGATACATGTCTTTATCTGAGGACTAGGAATTCTATGAGTATGTATAAGTTGCATCTGATTATGCGCTTCTGTGAGGATATAAAATATCCCGTGAATAGGTAATACATTTATTGTTTGAGCACTGATTATGTGCTTCTGTGAGGAGTTACAATCTCTTGGGAGTATGTGATGCATTTTATTATATGAGGATTAGGGATTCTATGAGTATTTGCAAGTTGTATCCAATTATGTGCTTCTGGGAGGATTTCCAATATACTGGGTGTATGCGATGCATGTTTTTATGTGAGGACTAGGAATTCTATGAGTATGTACAAGTTGTATCTGATTATGTGCTTCTATGAGGATATACAATATCCTGAGAGTAGGTGATACATGTTATTATATGAGGACAAGAAATTCTATGACTATGTACAAGGTGTATCAGATTATATGCTTCTCTGAGGATATATAATATACTGGGAGAAGGTGATGCGTGTTATTATCTGTGGTCTAAGAATTATATGATTATGTACAAGTTGTATCTGAGTATGTGCTTCTGTGAGGATATACAATATCCTGGAGGTAGGTGATACATGTTATTATATGAGGATTAGGAATTATATGAGTATATACAAGCTGTATCTGGTTATGTGTTTCTTTGGGTTTTTACAATATCCTACGAGTAGGTGATACATGTTATTATCTGAGGACTAGGAATTCTATGACTATGTACAGGTTATATCTGAATATGTGCTTCTGTGAGGATATACAATATCGTGAGAGTAGGTGATACATGTTATTATATGAGGACATGAAATTTTATGAATATGTACAATGTGTATCAGATTATGTGCTTCTTTGAGGATATACAATATACTGGGAGAAGGTGATACATGTTATTATATGACAATTAGGAATTCCATGAGTACGTACAAGTTGTATCTGATTATGTGCTACTTTGAGGATATACAATGTCCCGGGAGTAGGTGATACATATTATTATATGAGGACTAGGAATGATATGAGTATGTACAAGTTGTATCTGATTATGTGCCTCTGTTAGGATATACAATATCCTGAGAGTAGTTGATACATGTTATTATATGAGGGCTAGGATTTCTATGACTATGTAAAAGTTGTATCTGATTATCTGCTTCTGGGAGGTTATATAGTATCCCGGGAGGAAAGGATACATGTTATAATCTGAGGATTAGGAATTCTATGAGTATGTACATGTTGTATCTGATTATGTGCATCTGTGGGGATATACAATATCCTGGGATTAAGTGATGCATGTTATTATATGAGGACTAGGAATTCTATGAGTATGTACGATTTGTATATGATTATGTGCTTCTGTGAGGACATGCAATATCCTGAGAGTAGGTGTTACATGTCTTTGTCTGAATACTAGGAATTCTATGAAAATGTACAAGCTGTATCTGATTTTGCACCTGTTATGATATACAATATCCTGGGAGTAGGTGATACATGTTATTATATGAAGACTAGGAATTCTATGAGTATGTACAAGTTGTATCTGATTATGTACTTCTGTTAGGATATACAATATCACAGGAGTAGGTGATACATGTCATTACCCGAGGACTAGGAATTCTATGAGTATGTACAAGTTGTATCTGATTATGTGCTTAATTGAGGATATACAGTATCCTGGGAGTATGTGATGCATTTTATTATATGAGGATTAGAAATTATATGAGTATGCACAAGTTGTAACTGATTATGTGCTTCTGTGGGGATATACAATATCCTGGGAGTAGGTGTTGCATGTTATTATATGAGGACTAGGAATTCTATGTGTATGTACAACTTATATCTGATTATGTGTTTCTGTTAGGATTTACAATATCCAGGGATTAGGTGATACATGTTATTATATGAGGACTAGGAATTCTATGAGCATGTGCAAGTTGTATCTGATTATGTGCTTCTGTGAGGTTATACAATATCCTGGGAGTAGCTGATATATGTTAATATATGAGGATTAGGAATTCTATGAGTATGTGCAAGTTGTATCTGATTATGTGCTTCTGTGAGGATATACAATATCCTGCGAGTAGGTGATGCATGTTATTATCTGAGGGCTCGGAATTCTATGAGTATGGACAAGTTGTATCTGAATATGTGCTTCTGAGGATATACAATATCCTGAGAGTAGGTGAATCCTGTTATTATATGAGGGCAAGAAATTCTATGAATATGTACTAGTTGTAGCTGATTATGTGCCTCTCTTAGGATATACAATATCGTAGGAGTAAGTGATGCATGTTATTACCTGAGGACAAGGAATTCTATGAGTATGTACAAGTTGCATCTGATTATGTGCTTTTTTGAAGATATACAATAACCTGGGAGTAGGTGATACATGTTATTATATGATGATTAGGAAATCTATGAGTATGTACAAGTTGTATTTGATTATATGCATTGGCAGTTATACAGTATCCCAGGAGTAAAGGATACATGTTATAATCTGAATTTTATGAATTTTATGAGTATGTACAAGTTGTATATGATTATGTGCTTCTGTGAGGATATACAATAACCTGGGAGTAGGTGATACATGTTATTATATGAGGACTAAGAATTCTATGTGTATGTGTGATTTCTATCTGATTATGTGCTTCTATGAGGACATGCAATATGCTGAGAGTAGGTGATACATGTCTTTATATGATGACTAGGAATTCTATGAGAATGTACAAGTTGTGTCTGATTATGTGCTTCTGTGAGGATAAACAATATATTGGGTGTAGGTGATACATGTTATCATATGACTGTTAGAAAATCTATGAGTATGTACAAGGTGTATCTGATTATGTGCTTCTGTGAGGATATACAATATCCTGGGAGTATGTGATATATGTTATTATAAGAGGAGTCGGAATTCTATCAGTATTTGAAAGTTGTAATCTGATTACATGCTTCTTGGAGAATTTGCAATATATTGGGAGTATGTGATGCATGTTTTTATCTGAGGTCTAGGAATTCTATGACTATGTGCAAGTTGTATCTGATTATGTGCTTCTATGAGGATATGCAATATTCTGAGAGTAGGTGATACATGTTTATACATGAGGATTAGGAAATCTATGAGTATGTACAAGTTGTATCCAATTATGTGCTTCTGTGAGGATATACAATATCCTGGGAGTAGGTGACACATGATATTAACTGAGGACTAGGAATTCAATGAGTATGTACAAGTTGTATCTGATTATGTGCTTCTCTGAGGATATACAATATTCTGGGAGTAAATAATACATGGTGTTATATGAGGACAAGGATATCTCAGTATGTGTAATTTGTATATGATTATGTGCTTCTTTGAGGATATACAATATACTGGGAGTAGGTGATACATGTGATTATCTGAGGACTAGGATTTCTATGAGTATGTATAAGTTTTTTCTGATTATGTGCTTTTGTGAGGTTATACAATATCCTGGGAGTAGCTGATACATGTTAATATATGAGGATTAGGAATTATATGAGTATGTACAAGTTGTATCTGGTTATGTGTTTCTGTGAGGTTATACAATATCTTGCGAGTAGGTGATGCATGTTATTATCAGAGGACTAGGAATTCTATGACTATGTACAAATTGAAACAGATTATGTACTTCTGTAAGGATATACAATATACTGGGAGTAGGTGACGCGTGTTATTATCTGAGGACTAAGAATTCTATGAGTATGTACAAGTTGTATCTGATTATGTGCCTCTGTAAGGATATACAATATCATAGGAGTAAGTGATGCATGTTATTGCCTGAGGACTAGGAATTCTATGAGTATGTACAAGTTGTATCTGATTATGTGCTTCTTTGAAGATATACAATATCCTGAGAGTAGGTGATGCATGTTATTATATAAGGACAAGAAATTCTATAAATATGTACAAGGTGTATTAGCTTATGTGCTCCTGTGAGGATATACAATATACTGGGAGAAGGTGATGCGTGTTATTATCTGAAGACTAAGAATTATATGAGTATATAAAAGTTGTATCTGATTATGTGCTTCTGTGAGGATATACAATATCCTGGGAGTAGGTAATACATGTTGTTATAAGAGGATTAGGATACATATGAGTATGTAAAAGTTGTATCTGGTTATGTTTTTCTGTGAGGTTATACAATATCCTACAAGTAGTTGATGCATGTTGTTATCTGAGGACTAGGAATTCTATGACTATGTACAAGATGTATCTGAATATGTGCTTCTGTGAGGATATACAATATCCTGAGAGTAGGTGATAAATGTTATTATATGAGGACAAGAAATTCTATGAATATGTAAAGGTGTATCAGATTATGTGCTTCTGTGAGGATTTACAATATACTGGGTGAAGGTGATGCATGTTATTATCTGAGGACTAAGAATTCTATGAGTATGTACAAGTGGTATCTGATTATGTGCATCTGTGAGGATATACAATAACCTGATAGTGATACATGTTATTATATAAGGACTCCGACTTCTATGAGTATGTACAAGTTGTATGTGTTTATGTGCCTCTGTTAGGATATACAATATCATAGGATAAAGTTATGCATGTTATTACCTGAGGACTAGGAATTCTATGAGTGTGTACAATTTGTATCTCATTATGTGCTTCTTAGAGGATATACAATATCCTGGGAGTAGGTGATACATGTTCTTATATGAGGGCTAGGATTTCTATGAATATGTACAAGTTGTATCTGATTATGGGCTTCTAGGAGGTTATACAGTATCCCGGGAGTAAAGGACACATGTTATAATCTGAGAATTAGGAATTCTATGAGTATGTACAAGTTGTATCTGATTATGTGCTTCTGTTGGGATATACAATATCCTGGGAGTAGGTGATGCAAGTTATTACATGAGGGCTAGGATGTCTATGTGCATGTACAATTTGTATCTGATTATGTGCTTCTGTGAGAATGTACAATATCCAGAGAGTAAAGGATACATGTTATTATATGAGGACTAGGAATTCTATGAGTATGTGCAAGTTGTGTCTGAATATGTGCTTCTGTGAGGTTATGCAATATCCCACGAGTAGCTGATATATGTTAATATATGAGGATTCAGAATTCTATGGGTATGTACAAGTTGTATCTGATTATGTGCTTCTGTGAGGTTATACAATATCTTAGGAGTAGGTGATGCATGTTATTATCTGATTACTAGGAATGCTATGAGTATGTGCAAGTTGTATCTGAATATGTGCTTCTGTGAGGTTATACAATATCCTAGGAGTAGCTGATACATGTTAATATATGAGGATTCGGAATTCTATGGGTATGTACAAGTTGTATCTGATTATTTGCTTCTGTGAGGATATACAATATCCTGGTATTAGGTGATGCTTGTTATTATATGAGGACTAGGAATTCTATGTGTATGTACAATTTGTATCTGATTATGTGCTTCTGTGAGGATGTACAATATCCAGGGAGTAGGGGATACATGTTATTATATGAGGACTAGGAATTCTATGAGTATGTGCAAGTTGTATCTGATTATGTGCTTCTGTGAGGATGTACAATATTCTAGGAGTAGGTGATACATGTTATTATCCGAGAACTAGGACTTCTATGAGTATGCAAAAGTTGTATCTGAGTATGTACTTCAGTGACGATATACAATATCCTGGGAGAAGGGGATACATGTTTTTATCTGACTACTAGGAATTCTATGAGTATGTACAAGTTGTATCTGAATATGTGCTTCTGTGAGGATATACAATATCCTTAGAGTATGTGATGCATGTTATTATATGACAACAAGAAATTCTATGAATGTGTACAAGTTGTATCATATTATGTGTTTCTGTGAGGATATACAATATACTGGGAGTAGGTGATGCCTGTTATTATCTGAGGGCTAAGAATTCTATGAGTATGTACAAGTTGTATCTGATTATGTACTTCTGTGAGGATATACAGTATCCTGGGAGTAGGTGTTACATGTTATTATACGAGGACTTGGAATTCTATTAGTATGTACAAGGTTTATCTGATTATGTGCCTCTGTTAGGATATACAATACCATAGGAGTAAGTGATGCATGTTATTACCCGAAGACTAGGAATTCTATGAGTATGTACAAGTTGTATCTGATTATGTGCTTCTTTGACGACATACAATATCCTGGGAGTAGGTGATACTTGTTATTATATGAGGGCTAGGATTTCTATGAATATGTACAAGTTGTATCTGATTATGTGCTTCTGGAAGGTTATAAACTATCAAGGGAGTAAAGGATATATGTTTTAATCTGAGGATTAGGAATTCTTTGAGCATGTACAAGTTGTATCTGATTATGTGCTTCTGTGGGGATATACAATATCCTGGTATTAGGTGATGCTTGTTATTATATGAGGACTAGGAATTCTATGAGTATGTATGATTTGTATCTGATTATGTGCTTCTGTGATGACATCAAATATCCTGAGAGTGGGTGATACATGTCTTTGTCTGAGGACTAGGAATTTCATAAGAATGTACAAGTTGTATCTGTTTATGTGCTTTTGTGAGGATAAATAATATCCTGGGAGTAGGTGATACATGTTATTATATGACAATTAGGAATTCTATGACTATGTAAATGTTGTATCTGATTATTTGCCTCTGTGAGGATATACAATATCTCGGGAGTAGGTAATACATGAGCACTTGGAATTCAATGAGTATGTACAAGTTTTACCTGATTATGTGTTTTTGTGAGGAGTTACAATATCCTGGGACTATGTGATGCATTTTATTATAAGAGGATTAGGAATTCTATGAGTATTTGCATTTTGTATCTGATTATGTGCTTCTGGGAGGATTTACAATATACTGGGGGTAGGTGATACATGTTATTACATGAGGATTAGGAATTCTATGAGTATGCACAAGTTGTATCTGATTATGTGCTTCTGTGAGGATATACAATATCCTGGAGGTAGGTGATTCATGTTATTATATGAGTAATAGGAATTCTTTGAGTATGTACAAGTTGTATCAGCTTATGTGCTTCTATAAGGATATACAATACCTCGGGAGTAGGTGATGCATGTTATTATATGAGGACTAGGAATTCTATGTGTATGGGCAATTTGTATCTGATTACGTGCTTCTGTGAGGATGTACAATATCCAGAGAGTAGGTGATACATGTTATTATATGAGGACTAGGAATTATATGAGTATGTGCAAGTTGTATCTGATTATGTGCATCTCTGAGGATATACAATATCCTGGGAGTAGGTGATACATTTTATTATCTGAGGACTAGGAATTCTATGAGTATGTACAAGTTGTATCTGGTTATGTGTTTTCATGAGGTTATACAATATCCTGGGAGTAAGTGATGCATGTTATTATCTGAGGGCTAGGAATTCTATGTGTATGTACAAGTTGTATCTGAATATGTGCTTCTGTGAGGATTTACAATATCCTGGGAGTAGGTGATACATGTTATTATATGAGGACTAGGAATTATATATGTATTTATAAGTTGTATCTGATTATGTGCTTCTTTGAGGATATACAATATCCTGGGAGTAGGTGATACATGTTATTACCTGAGGACAAGGAATTCTATGAATATATGCAAGTTATAACTGATTATGTGCTTCTGTGAGGTTATACAATATCCTGGGAGTTGCTGATACGTGTTAATATATGAGGATTAGGAATTCTATGAGTATGTACAACTTGTATCTGGGTGTGTGTTTCCGTGAGGTTATACAATATCCTGGAAGTAGCTGATACATGTTAATATATGAGGATTAGTAATTATATGTGTATGTACAACTTGTATCTGATTATGTGCTTCTGTGAGGATATACAATTATTTATTTTATTTTTTATTTTACATTTGTTGACCGGGCTAGTCTAACTGGATATATGTCCATTTTCAGTAGAGGCCTGGGGACAAAAGCTCCAAGCATGAACAGTAACAATGTTAACAATATATAACAAAGACATGTATAATAACAGTACAGAGGTACAGTTGGTTAAAGAAAAAAAGTAGTAAAAATATTGACTATAGACATTATGTTAAAAGATTAAACTAAATAAAAAATAACAAGTACACTAAGCACAAGCTGGGTATGAGCAAACAGAGTCAGGTCCTTACATTTATCCTATTACTATAAGAAAAAAAAGAGAAATAAGTAGATTCGGAGGTGTAGGTTAGGGGAGAGGGGAAGGGGTATGAGCAGGGGGGGGGGAGTTTCAGTCTGGGTTAGCACAAGGACAAAGCCACTGAGTTTTAAGATGTTCTTTAATATGCTTTTTGAATAGAGAAGCAGAAGGTAGGTTAGATAGTTCAGGAGGGAGGTGATTCCAGTTTTTACCTATAGTGTTTGAGAAAAGTGAGTCACCAGCTTTGTTGTTAGATTTAACTGAGGAGACCAGGAGTTTATTAGCAGAACATAGTGTAGCTAGATTTTTTTATGGTGAAATCAGATTAGTGAGGATAGGGGTGTTATTGGGGTGGTATAGGATATTTTGAGTGATACGTAACTGTTGACAGAGGATATGGTTCTGCAATTCTAGCTATCCTAGTTGTTTAAGGTTAAGGCAATGGTGAGTTTGAAATGGAGAGCTTGTGATAAATCTAGCTATGCTATTATAACAGGTAGAAAGTTTTGAGATATTATTTTTAGATAGGTTTGTGTATATAGCAGAGGCATAGAAAAGGGTAGAAATGAGGTGGGTTTGGGCAATAGTTTTCCTGGCTGTGGCAATAAGGAAGGGTTTAATTCTATAGAGGGTTCCAAGTTTTTTGTTAACAGTCTTTATGGTGGAGTTAATATGGTCATCATAGTTAAGACGATTATCAATTGTAACACCTAGTAGGCAGGTGGTAGTATCAGGGGTTATGTTTGTAGCATTGTTAGAGGTAATAGAGAAGAATGGAGTGGGTGATTTATGCGATGGAGTAAAAAGCAGTAGTTTTGTTGTTTTGGGATTAAGCAGGAGGCAATGTTGTATAAACCAGTTTTCTACATTTTGGAAAACAGTTTTGGTTAGGGACTGGAGGGAGGCTATGTTCTTAGCAGTACAGATTAAGGTTGAGTCATCTGCATATTGGATGCAGGTGGCTTGAGGTATGTTCATATGGAGGTCATTGATAAATATGGAAAAAAGAAGGGGACCTAAGATAGAGCCTTGTAGGACTCCAATATTTACTGGAAGTAATGATGACAGTTTGTTATCCCAAAGTACTGCTTGCTGTCTGTTTAGAAGATAACACCTAAACCATTGTAATGCTAGTTGAGCAAGAGAATGATACTTTAGTTTATGTAGAAGTAAGTTATGGTTAACCATATCAAAGGCTTTTGACAGGTCTATAAATAGCGCAGAGGAAAAGGAGTTAATGTTACGATTTTTATTTATAGAGTCAGTGAAGGATAGAAGGGCAGCTGTTGTGCTGTGGAATGGTCTAAAGCCATGTTGGCAGTTGGCTAGTAGATTATTTTGTAGTAAGTGGTTGAGTAGTTGTTTGTGAATACATTTTTCCATTATCTTAGCTAGTGGGGAGAGTAAGGCAATAGGTCTATAGTTAGAAAGCTCTATAGAAGATCCACTTTTATGTAGAGGAATGATGTGGGATACTTTCCATATGGTAGGGATTTTACCTTCAGAGATAGTTCTTTTAATAAGGATAGATATGGGGTAGTCTATAGCTTTTGTGGCAATTTGTAGGTATTCAGATGGGAGACGGTCGGCAGAAGGGGTGCAAGGTTTCAGTTTTTTAAGTAGCTTGTAGATAAGAGATGTAGGAACAGGGTGTATATGAAAGGTAGGAGATGAAGTCTTGAAGGTATTAGGTGGGAAGGTAGTAGTTGGAGGTAGAGAATTGGCTAGGGATTGAATGGCTTCTATAAAGTATTTATTAAAGGCATCAGGGATCAGGTTGGAATTATTATGGTTGAAACCTAATGGGGCAGGAGTAGTAGAGTGACCTGGCTGAAGAAGTTTGTTTAACCCTGACCAAAATTTTTGTGGAGTTTGTTGAGTGTATTGTTGGAGGTGAAGGTAGAAGTCTTTTTTTGTCTCTAAGAGTGTCCTTCTTGGTGGCATTTCTTAATTGTTTAAAGAGGAGGTGATCAGATGGGCATTTGGTAGCCCTCCATTTAGCCCATATTTTGTTTCTAAGGAGCATTTTTTGCTTAGTTTGTTTAGTAAGCCATGGGGCAGATGTTGTTTTTGTTCTAGTGGAGTGGTAAGGTGCGTGGTAGTCTAGTATTTGAAGAAAGTTAGTGTTGAAGTAGGTCACAGCCTCATCAAGTTCAAGATGGGTCAGTGGTGACCAGTCACATGCTTGCAATTCATTAAGGAAACTATCTGGGTTAAAGAATTTTTTTGAGCAGGAAGTTTTGAGATTATGAGTAGTTGGGATATGAAGTTTTTTTCTGATTATGTAAGTGAGCATATGGTCACTAATATTGTTGGGAAGGGTTCCTGGAGTATAATTGCTAGGGTGGTTGTTAATAAGGATCCAGTCAAGAGTAGATTATTTCCTGTTAGGTTTGTGGATTCTAGTAGAAGTGGTTATTAGTTGAGTGAATCCACAGAGATTTAAGTGGTTAGTAGGGTTCAGGGAATTGCAAGTAAGCCAGTCTATGTTGAAGTCACCCAGTACAATGGTCTACTGTGGTACTTTGGTAGAGAGGTAATTAAGTAAGTTTTCGAGAATAGTAGTATTTTTACCAGGGGGAAGATACATACAAATTAGGTAGATAGATTTGCAGTTGTTTATTTGGAGTTTGGTAGACAACATTTCAGATTTAGCATCTAATGATGGTAGTTCATTAAAGAGGGAAACCTGGAGATTAGATTTATAGAGAATGGCTATGCCTCCACCTTTTTTGGTTTTGCGGTCACATCTAAGAATATTATAACCTGGAGGGGTAATTTCCTGGTCTAGGGTAGCAGGTTTTAGCCAGGTTTCTGTAAGACATAGAATATCAAATGAGTGTAAATCCAGGAGTGCGTGCAGGTGGGAAATTGTATTGTTGATACTTCTAATATTAAGGTGGGCTATCAGAAGGGAATTAGGTGTGTTAGCTAGTATAGAATGTTTAGGTAAAGTTACATTATCAAGGCTATTGTTATTGTCATTGTTGGGGCCAGGGTTTGGATGAATATCCCCGTATAAGTAGAGGAGATGTTGGAGATAATGTGGGAATTTAAAGATTTTGTGGGAATTGTTAAGACTTTTTTTGATAGAGAAGTACGTCACATGAGTTCTGTGATATTTTGGTAGTATATAATTTTAGGTAGATGTGATGTTACTGTGGTTAAGCGTGTAGATGAAAGAAGATGATACAGTTTGTTGGACATGTTGGTTTTGTTCAAGTAGAGTAAGATTTTCAAAGAAGGTGAGAGAATAAGGTATGGTCAGTGAGGCTATTGTGGTAGTTAAGAGTAACATGTGTGTGAAATTAGTTGTGAGAGTTAGGGCCATGGTGGTGAGTAGATATCAGGTGAGTTTAGCTTGTGTGAGTTGGTGAGGTTGAAAAATAGATGAGGTTGTTATAGGAGAATGAGGGAGGTTTATAATATACAAGAAAGAAATTAATGGAGGTTGAAAAGGAGGTGGAATTGGAGGTCGTTAGTGTAGAGGATGGTAAGGATAGGTAAGATAGGAGTAGTTCACGTGAGTGGTAATGTGAACTAATTAGATAAGAAAGAGATAGAGGAATGGCTTAGTGATGCAGAGCTGTGTGATTGGTTGAGAAAAAAAGGGGAGTGATTAAGTGAGGTATAAGGCTAGGAGTACTGGGGGTGGGTGGGAATTGGGGGTAGGGTAGGGGAGCGGAGTGAGCCCGCAGGGCGAACGAAGCAGGGCAGACCCAGGTAAGGTGAAATCAGTGAGAAGAAACAATCAGTAAAGTGGAAGGTAAGAACAGGAGGCAGTAAGTCAAAAGGCAGAAGTTGTGAGTCTAAGGAAGGGGGAAGTAGAATAGAGGGGAAACCTGGGAGAGTAAGGGTTAACCTAGGAGTAGTAGAGATGGAGAGGAGGGTTAGGTAAAGGGTTTATAAGGACTATGGAAGGAGGTTCCAGGTATAAAGGACTATGGAAGTAGATGGTAAAGGAGAAGAGTGCAACAAGCGTGAAAGGTTTAATGTTGGAGGTAGGAAGAGAAATAAAGTGGGATTAGAGGTGGGTATAGACTGCCATCTAGTAATCAAAGCCTGTAAGTGCCTTGTAAAGAGATTGCAGCAGTTGGATAAAAAGAAAAGTAATGGAGAACGGAGAGTTTAGAGGGGTACTACAATACAGGTTGGTGGTTGCAGTATCATAGAGACAGATAGTGGAAAGCAACAGTAGTAAAAAACACGGGGGAATGGCTGCTGGCAGATATGGCAGTTTAACTAGTACACCTAGGAGGTATAGTGGTCTAGTACTTAAAAGAAAAACAAAAAGTAATTTAATTTGTAGCATACAATATTAGTTGCTGTGGCTTTTAGATTACCCAGGCAGGTTTAGGTAGGTGGATTTAGCTGGTCTTTGGAGTCCAATAGGGCACAACCAGAAGTGGAAAAGGTGAGTATAAAATATTTGAGCAGCTGGAGAAAAATAAAATAAAGGGAGAAGAAGAATATTCTGAGAGTAGGTGATACATGTTATTATATGAGGACTAGGAATTCTGTGAGTATGTACAAGTTGTATCTAATTATGTGCTTCTTTGAGGATATACAATATCCTGGGAGTATGTGATGCATTTTATTATCGGAAGATTAGGAATTATATGAGTATGTACAAGTTGCATCTGATAATGTGCTTCTGTGGGGATATACAATATTCCGGAAGTAGGTGATGCATGTTATTATATGAAGACTAGGAATTCTATGTGTATGGGCAATTTGTATCTGATTATGTGCTTCTGTGAGGATGTACAATATCCAGGGAGTAGGTGATACATGTTATTATATGAGTACTAGGAATTCTGTGAGTATGTACAAGTTGTATCTAATTATGTGCTTCTTTGAGGATATACAATGTCCTGGTAGTAGGTGATGCATGTTATTATAGGAGGACAAAACATTCTATGTGTATGTACAATTTGTATCTGATTATGTGCTTATGTGTGGATGTAAATTATCCAGGGAGTAGATGATACATGTTATTATATGAGGACTAGGAATTCTTTGAGTATGTACAAGTTGTATCTGGTTATGTGTTTTCATGAGGTTATACAATATCCTTGGAGTACGTTTTGCATGTTATTATCAGAGGGTTAGGAATACTATGAGGATGTACAAGTTGTATCTGAATATGTGCTTTTTTGAGAATATACAATATCCCGAGAGTATGTGATACAGGTTATTATATGAGGACTAAGAATTCTATGAGTATCTACAAGTTGTATCTGATTATCTGCTTAATTGAGGATATATAATATCCTGGGAGTATTTGATAAATTTTATTATATGAGTATTATGAATTATATGAGTATGTACAAGTTGTAACTGATTATGTGCTTCTGTGGGGATATACAATATCTTGGGAGTAGGTGATGCATGTTATTACATGAGGACTAGGATTTATATGTGTATGTACAATTTGTATCTGATTATGTGCTTCTGTGAGAATGTACAATATCCAGGGAGTAAAGGATACATGTTATTATATGAGGACTAGGAATTCTATGAGTATGTGCAAGTTGTATCTGATTATGTGCTTCTGTGAGGTTATACAATATCCTGGGAGTAGGTGATACATGTTATGATCTGAGGACTAGGAATTATGTGAGTATGTACAAGTTGTATCTGATTATGTACTTCTGTGAGGATATACAATATCCTGGGAGTAGGTGATACATGTTATTATATGAGGACAAGGACTTCTATGAGTATGTACAATTTGTATCTGATTATGTTCTTCTGTGTGGTTATACAATATCTGTAGAGTAGGTGATACATGTTAGTCTGTGAGGACTGGGAATTCTATGAAGATGTATTGTTTGTATCTTATAATGTGCTTCTGTGAAGATATACAATATCCTGGGAGTAGATGATACATGATATTAATGGAGGACTAGGAATTCTATGAGCATGTACAAGTTCTATCTGATTATGTTGCTTCTGTGAGGATATACAATATTCTGGGAGTAAAGGATACATGTTATTACCTAAGGACTAGGATTTCTATGAGTATGTACAAGTTGTATCAGATTATGTGCTTCTGTGAAGTTATACAATATGCTACGAGTTTGTTATGCATGTTATTATCTGAGGACTAGGAATTCTGAGTATGTACAAGTTGTATATGATTGTGCTACTGTGAGGAAATACAATATCCTGGGAGTAGGTGATGCATGTTATTATATGAGGACTATGAATTCTGTGAGTATGTATAAGTTGTATCTGATTTTGTGCTTCTTTGAGGATATACAATATCCCGGGAGTAGGTGATACATGTTATTATATGAGGGCTAGGAATTCTATGGGTATGTACAAGTTGTATCTGATTATTTGCTTTTTTGAGGATATACAATTCCCCGGGAATAGATGATACATGTTATTATATGAGGACTAGGAATTATATGAGAATATACAATTTGTATCTGATTTTGTGCTGCTGTGAGGTTATACAATATCCGGGGAGATGGTGATACTTGTTATTATCTGAGCACTAGGAATTCTATGAGTATGTACAAGTTGTATCTGATTATGTGCTTCTTTGAGGATATACAATATCCTGGGAGTAGGTGATACATGTTATTTTTTGAGGACTATGAATTATCAGAGTATGTACTGGTTGTATCTGATTATTTGCTTCTTTGAGGATATACAATATCCTGGGAGTATGTGATACATGTTATTATCTGAGGACTTGGATTTCTATGAGTATCTACAAGTTGTATCTGATAACGTCCTTCTGTGAGAATGTACAATATCCTGGGAGTAGGTGATACATCTTATGATATGAGGATTAGGAATTCTATGAGTATGTACGATTTGTATCTGATTATATGCTTCTGTGAGGACATACAATATTCTGTGATTAGGTGATACATGTTATTATCTGTAAACTAGGAATTCTATGAGTGTGTACAAGCTGTATCTGAATATATGCTTCTGTGAGGATATACAATATCTTGGGAGTACGTGATACATATTATTATATGAGGGCTAGGAATTCTATGAGTATGTGTGATTTGTATCTAAGTGCCTCTGCGAGGATATACAATATCTCGGGAATAGGTGATACATGTTATTATAAGAGGACTAGAAATTCTGTGAATATGTACACATTGTATCTGATTATGTGCTTCTGTGAGGATATACAATATGCTGAGACTAGACGAGACATGTTATTATATGAGGATTAGGAAGTCTATGAGTATGTACAAGTTGTATCTGATTATGTGCTTCTGTGAGGATATACAATATCCTGGGAGTAGGTGATACATTTTATTATCTGAAGACTAGGAATTATGTGAGTATGTACAAGTTGTATCTGATTATGTTCTTCTGTGTGGTTATACAATATCTGTAGAGTAGGTCATACATGTTACTCTGTGAGGACTAGGAAGTCTATGAATGTGTATTGTTTGTATCTTATTATGTACTTCTGTGAGGATGTACAATATCCTGGGAGTACGTGATACATGATATTATCTGAGGACTAGGAATTCTATGAGTATGTACAAGTTGTATGTGATTATGTGCTTATGTGAGGATATACATTATTCTGGGAGTAAATGATACATGTTATTATATGAGGACTAGGATATCTGAGTATGTGTAATTTGTATCTGATTATGTGCTTCTTTGAGGATATACAATATACGGGGAGTAGGTGATACATGTTATTATCTAAGCACTAGGATTTCTATGAGTATGTACAAGTTGTATCTGACTATGTGCTTCTGTTAAGTTATACAATATCCTGGGAGTTCGTGATGCATGTTATTATCTGAGGATTAGGAATTCTATGAGTATGTACAAGTTGTATATGATTGTGCTACTGTAAGGAAACACAATATCCTGGGAGTAGGTGATACATGTTATTATATGAGGACTAGAAATTCTATGGGAACGCACAAGTTGCATCTGATTTTGTGCTTTTTTGAGGATATACTATATCCTGGGAGTAGGTGATACATGTTATTATCTGAGGACTAGGAATTCTATGAATATGTACAAGTTGTATCTGATTATTTGCTTTTGTGAGCATATACAATTCCAAGGGAGTAGGTGATACATGTTATTATGAGAGGACTAGGATTCTATGAGAATATAAAATTTGTATCTGATTATGTGCTTCTGTGAGTTTATACAATATCCAGGGAGTAGTTGATACATGTTATATTCTGAGTACTAGGGATTCTATGAGTATGTACAAGTTGTATCTGATTAAATGCTTCTTTAAGGATATACAATATCCTGGGAGTACATGATACATGTAATTATATGAGGACTAGGAATTCTGTGAGTATGTACAAGTTGTATCTGATTAGGTGCTTCTATGAGGCTATACAATATCCAGGGAATAGGTGATACATGTTATTATATGAGGACTGGGAATTCTATGAGTATGTACAAGTTGTATCTGATTATGTGCTTCTGTGAGGAAATACAATATCCTGGGAGTAGCTGATACATGTTACTATAAGTATTTGCAATATCTGATTATGTGCTTCTGTTAGGGTATACAATATCATAGGAGTAGGTGATGCATGTTATTACCTGAGGACTAGGAATTCTATGAGTATGTACAAATTATATCTGATTATGTGTTTCTGTGAGGATATACAATATCCCAGGAGTAGGTAATACATGTTATTATATGAGCACTTGGAATTCAATGAATATACACAAGTTTTATCTGATTATCTGCTTCTGTAAGGATATACAATATCCTGGGAGTAGGAGATACATGTTATAAAATGAGGATTCGGAATTCTAGGACTATGTTCAAGATGTATCTGATTATGTGCTTCTGCGAAGTTATCCAATATCCCGGGAGTAGGTGATACAAGTTATTATATTAGGACGAGGAATTTTTTGAGAATATACAAATTGTATCTGATTATGTTCTTCTGTGAGTTTATACAATATGTGTGGAGTAGAAGACACATGTTAGTAAGTGACGTCTAGGAATTCTATGAGTATGTACAAGTTGTATCTGATTATGTGCATCTGTGAGGATATACAATATCCCTAGGAGTAGGTGACATATGATTGTCTGTGAAGACTAGGAATTCTATGAGTATGTACAAGCTATATCTGATTTTGTGCTTCTGTGAGGTTATACAATATCCCGGGAGTAGCTGATACATGTTATTATTTGAGGATTAGGAATTCTGTGAGTATGTACAAGTTGCATCTGATTATGTGCTTCTGCAAGGATATACAATATCCTGGTAGTAGATGATTCATGTTATTATCGGAGGACTAGGAATTCTATGAGTATGTGCAAGTTGTATCTGACTATGTGCTTCTGTGAGGATATACAGTATCCTGGGAGTAGCTGATACATGTTATTATCTGAAAACTAATATTTCTCAGAGTATGTACAACTTGTATGTGATTATGTGCTTCTGTGAGGATATGCAATATCCTGGAAGTAGGTGATATGTGTTATTATCTGAGGACTTGGAATTCTACGAGTATGCACAAGTTGTATCTGGTTATGTGCTTCTGTGAGCATATACAATATCCTGGGAGTAGGTGATGCATACTGTTAACTGAGGACAAGGAATTCTATGAGTAGGTACAAGTTGTATCTGATTACGTGCTTCTTTGAGGATATACAATATCCTGGGAGTAGGTGATACATGTTATTATATGAGGGCAAGGAATTCTATGAGTATGTACAAGTTGTCTGATTATGATCTTCTGGGAGGATATACAATATTCTGGGAGTAGGTAATACATGTTATTATATGGCGATTAGAAATTCCATGAGTATCCTGGGAGTAAGTGATGAATGTTATTATATGAGGACTAAAAATTCTCTGAGTATGTATGATTTGTATCTGATTATGTGCTTCTGTGAGGACATGCAATATCCTGGGAGTAGGTGATACATGTCATTATCTGAGGACTAGGAAATCTATGAGTATGTACAAGTTGTATCAGATTATGTGCTTCTGTGAGGATATACAATATATATATACGATTAGGAATTCCATGAGTATGTATAAGTTGTATCTTATTATGTGCTACTGTAATGATTTACAATATCCCGGGAGTAGGTAATACATGTTATTATATGAGGACTAGGAATTCTTTGAGTATGTGCAAGTTTTATCTGATTATGTGCTTCTGTGAGGATATACAATGTCCAGGGAGTATGTGATGCGTGTTATTATATGATGATTAGGAATACTTTGAGTATGTATAAGTTGTATCTAATTATGTTCTTATGTGGGGATTTATAATATCCCAGGATACGGTGGCATATGATAGTCTGTGAAGACTAGAAACTCTATGGGTATGTAGATGTATCTGATTATGTGCTTCTGTGAGGATATACAATATCCTGGAAGTAGGTGATGCATGTTATTACAAGAGGATTAGGAATTCTATGACTATGTACAAGTTGTAGCTGATTATGTGCTTCTTTGAGATTATCCAATTTCATTGGAGTAGGTGATACATTTTATTATCTGAGGAGTAGAAATTCTGTGAGTATGTACAAGTTGTATCTGAATATGCGCTTCTGTGATGATATACAATATCCCGAGAGTAGGGGATACATGTTATTATATGAGGACAAAGAAATCTATGAGTATGTACAAGTTGTATCTGATTATGTGCTTCTGTGAGGATATACAATATCCTGGGAGTAGGTGATACATGTTATTATTTAAGGACTAGGAATTCTATGTGTATGTACAAGTTGTATCTGATTATGTGCTTCTGTGAGGATATACAATATCTTGGGAGTAGGTGATACATTGTTTTATCTGAGGACTTAGAATTCTATGCGTATGTACAAGTTGTATTTGATTATGTACTTCTATGAGGGCATAAAATATCCCTGGAGTAGGTGATACATTTTATTATTAGAGGACTAGGAATTATATGAGTATGTCCAATTTGTTTCTGATTTTGTTTTTTGGTGTGGTTATACAAAACCTGGGGAGTAGGTGACATATGATAGTCTGTCAGGAAAAGGAATTCTATTAGTATGTACAAGTTGTATCTCATTATGTGCTTCTGTGATGATATACAATTTCCTTGGTGTAGGTGATACATGTTATTATCTGATGACAAGGAATTCTATGAGTATGTACAAGTATCAGATTATGTGCTTCTCTGAGGTTATACAATATCCTGGGAGTAGGTGATACATGTTATTATCTGAGGATTATGAATTATATGAGTATGTACAAGTTCTATTTGATTATGTGCTTCTGTGAGGATATGCAATATCCTGGGAGTAGGTGATACATGTTATTATATGAGGACTAGAAATTCTATGAGTATGTACAAGTTGTATCTGATGAGGTGCTTTTATGAGGCTATACAATATCCAGAGAATAGGTGATACATGTTAATATATGAGGACTGGGAATTCTATGAATATGTACAAGTTGTATCTGATTATGTGCTTTTGTGAGGAAATACAATATCCTGGGAGTAGCTGATACATGTTATTTTATGAGGACTATGAATTCTCAGTGTATGTACAAGTTGTATCTCATTATGTGCTTCTGTGAGGTATACAATATCCTGAGAGTAGGTGATACATGTTGTTATCTGAGGATTAAGAATTCTATGAGCGTGTACAAGATGTATCTGATTATGTGCTTCTGGGAGGTTATACAGTATCCCGTTAGTACTGGATACATGTTATAATCTGAGGATTAGGAATTCTATGAGTATGCACAAGTTGTATCTGAGTATGTGCTTCTGTGAGGATATACATTATCCTGGGAGTAAGTGATGCATGTTATTATATGAGGACTAGGAATTATATGAGTATGTACAATTTGTATCTGATTATGTGCTTCTGTGAGGACATGCAATATCCTGAGAGTACGTGATACATGTCTTTATCTGAGGTCTAGGAATTCTATGAGAATGTACAAGTTGTATCTAATTATGTGCCTCTGTGAGGATAAACAATATCCCGGGAGTAGGTAATACATGTTATTATGTGAGCACATGGAATTCAATGTGTATGTACAAGTTTTATCTGATTATTTGCTTCTGTGATGAGTTACAATATCCTGGGAGTATGTGATGCATGTTATTATATGAGGATTAGAAATACTATAAGTATTTGCAAGTTGTATCTGATTATGTGCTTCTGTTAGGATATACAATATCATAGGAGTAGGTGATGCATGTTACTATCTGAGGACTAGGAATTCAATGAGTATGTACAAGTTTTATCTGATTATTTGCTTCTGTGATGAGTTACAATATCCTGGGAGTATGTGATGCATGTTATTATATGAGGATTAGAAATACTATAAGTATTTGCAAGTTGTATCTGATTATGTGCTTCTGTTAGGATATACAATATCATAGGAGTAGGTGATACATGTTATTATCTGAGGACTAGGAATTCTATGAGTATGTACAAGTTATATCTGATTATGTGCTTCTGTGAGGATATACAATATCCTGGGAGTAGGTAATACATGTTATTATATGAGCACTTGGAATTCAATGAGTATGCACAAGTTTTATCTGATTATCTGCTTCTGTAAGGATATACAATATCCTGGGAGTAGGAGATACATGTTATAAAATGAGGATTAGAAATTCTAGGACTATGTTCAAGATGTATCTGATTATGTGCTTCTGCGAAGTTATCCAATATCCCTAGGAGTAGGTGACATATGATTGTCTGTGAAGACTAGGAATTCTATGAGTATGTACAAGTTGTATCTGATTTTGTGCTTCTGCAAGGATATACAATATCCTGGGAGTAGCTGATACATGTTATTATCTGAAAACTAATAATTCTCAGAGTATGTACAACTTGTATGTGATTATGTGCTTCTGTGACGATATGCAATATCCTGGAAGTAGGTGATATGTGTTATTATCTGAGGACTTGGAATTCTACGAGTATGCACAAGTTGTATCTCGTTATGTGCTTCTGTGAGCATATACAATATCCTGGGAGTAGGTAATGCATACTGTTATCTGAGGACAAGGAATTCTATGAGTAGGTACAAGTTGTATCTGATTACGTGCTTCTTTGAGGATATACAATATCCTGGGAGTAGGTGATACATTTTATTATATGAGGGCAAGGAATTATATGAGTATGTACAAGTTGTCTCTGATTATGATCTTCTGGGAGGTTATGCAGTATCCCGAGAGTAAAGGAAACATGTTATTATCTGAGGATTAGGAATTCTATGAGTATGTGCAAGTTGTATCTCATTATGTGCTTCTGTGAGGTTATACGATATCCTGGGAGTAGGTGATACATATTGTTATCTGAGGATTAAGAATTCTATGAGCGTGTACAAGATGTATCTGATTAAGTGCTTGTGGGAGGTTATACAGTATCCTGTTAGTACTGGATACATGTTATAATCTGAGGATTAGGAATTATATGAGTATGCGCAAGTTGTATCTGAATATGTGCTTCTGTGAGGATATACACTATCCTGGAGTAAGTGATGCATGTTATTATAGTTCATAGTTCATAGTTTCATAGTTCGTAGTTTAGTACTAAGCTAACTGCCTTTGTGAGCCATTTTAAGTCTAGCCAATTATCCCTTGTGAGATTCAAACTCTGTACCTTGTGTTTGTAAGGCAAACACCTTAGCCATTAAGCCACCCTCCCAACCTGAGGACTAGGAATTCTATGAGTATGTACAATTTGTATCTGATTATGTGCTTCTGTGAGGACATGCAATATCTTGAGAGTACGTGATACATGTCTTTATTTGAAGTCTAGGAATTCTATGAGAATGTATAAGTTGTATCTGATTATGTGCCTCTGTGAGGATAAACAATATCCTGGGAGTAGGTAATACATGCTATTATGTGAGCACTTGTAATTCAATGAGTATGTACGTTTTATCTGATTATTTGCTTCTGTGATGAGGTACAATATCCTGGGAGTATGTGATGCATGTTATTATATGAGGATTAGAAATTTTATAAGTATTTGCAAGTTGTATCTGATTATGTGCTTCTGACAGGATATACAATATCATAGGAGTAGGTGATGCATGTTATTACCTGAGGACTAGGAATTCTATGAGCATGTACAAGTTGTATCTGATTATGTGCTTCCGTGAGGATATACAATATCCCGGGAGTAGGTAATACATGTTATTATATGAGCACTTGGAATTCAATGGGTATGCACAAGTTTTATCTGATTATCTGCTTCTGTAAGGATATACAATATCCTTGGAGTAGGTGATACATGTTATAAAATGAAAATTAGGAATTCAAGGCCTATGTTCAAGATGTATCTGATTATGTGCTTCTGCAAAGTTATCCAATATCCCAGGAGTAGGTGATACAAGTTATTATATGAAGACTAGGAATTTTATGAGAATATACAAATTGTAACTGATTATGTTCTTCTGTGAGTTTATACAATATCTGCAGAGTAGAAGACACATGTTAGTATGTGGCGTCTAGGAATTCTATGAGTATGTACAAGTTGTATCTGATTACGTGCTTCTGTGAGGATAAACAATATCCCTAGGAGTAGGTGACATATGATTGTCTGTGAAGACTAGGAATTCTATGAGTATGTACATGTTGTATCTGATTTTGTGCTTCTGCAAGGATATACAATATCCTGGTAGTAGTTGATTCATGTTATTATATGAGGACTAGGAATTCTATGAGTATGTGCAAGTTGTATCTGATTATATGCTTCTGTGAGGATATACAATATCGTGGGAGTAGCTGATACATGTTATTATCTGAAAACTAATAATTCTCAGAGTATGTACAACTTGTACGTGATTATGTGCTTCTGTGAGGATATGCAATATCCTGGAAGTAGATGATATGTGTTATTATCTGAGGACTTGGAATTCTACGAGTATGCACAAGTTGTATCTGGTTATGTGCTTCTGTGAGCATATACAATATCCTGGGAGTAGGTGATGCATACTGTTATCTGAGGACAAGGAATTCTATGAGTATGTACAAGTTGTCTCTGATTATGATCTTCTGGGAGGTTATGCAGTATCCCGGGAGTAAAGGATACATGTTATCTGAGGATTAGGAATTCTATGAGTATGTACAAGTTGTATCTCATTATGTGCTTCTTTGAGGTTATACAATATCCTGGGAGTAGGTGATACATGTTGTTATCTGAGGATTAAGAATTCTATGGGCATGTACAAGATGTATCTGATTAAGTGCTTCTGGGAGGTTATACAGTATCCCGTTAGTACTGGATACATGTTATAATCTGAGGATTAGGAATTATATGAGTATGCGCAAGTTGTATCTGAATATGTGCTTCTGTGAGGATATACACTATCCTGGGAGTAAGTGATGCATGTTATTATAGTTCATAGTTCATAGTTTCATAGTTCATAGTTTAGTACTAAGCTAACTGCCCTTGTGAGCCATTTTAAGTCTAGCCAATTATCCCTTGTGAGATTCAAACTCTGTACTTTGTGTTTGTAAGGCAAACATTTTAGCCATTAAGCCACCCACCCAACCCTGAGGACTAGGAATTTTATGAGTATGTACAATTTGTATCTGATTATGTGCTTCTGTGAGGACATGCAATATCCTGAGAGTATGTGATACATGTCTTTATCTGAGGTCTAGGAGTTCTATGAGAATGTACAAGTTGTATCTGATTATGTGCCTCTGTGAGGATAAACAATATCCTGGCAGTAGGTAATACATGTTATTATGTGAGCACTTGTAATTCAATGAGTATGTACAAGTTTTATCTGATTATTTGCTTCTGTGATGAGTTACAATATCCTGGGAGTATGTGATGCATGTTATTATATAAGGATTAGAAATTTTATAAGTATTTGCAAGTTGTATCTGATTATGTGCTTCTGACAGGATATACAATATCATAGGAGTAGGTGATGCATGTTATTACCTGAGGACTAGGAATTCTATGAGTATGTACAAGTTGTATCTGATTATGTGCTTCTGTGAGGATATAAAATATCCCGGGAGTAGGTAATACATGTTATTATATGATCACTTGGAATTCGATGAGTATGCACAAGTTTTATCTGATTATCTGCTTCTGTAAGGATACACCTTGGAGTAGGTGATACATGTTATAAAATGAAGATTAGGAATTCAAGGACTATGTTCAAGATGTATCTGATTATGTGCTTCTGCGAAGTTATCCAGTATCCCAGGAGTAGGTGATACAAGTTATTATATGAGGACTAGGAATTTTATGAGAATATACAAATTGTATCTGATTATGTTCTTCTGTGAGTTTATACAATATCTGCAGAGTAGAAGACACATGTTAGTATGTGACGTCTAGGAATTCTATGAGTATGTACAAGTTGTATCTGATTATGTGCATCTGTGAGGATATACAATATCCCTAGGAGTAGGTGACATATGATTGTCTGTGAAGACTAGGAATTCTATGAGTATGTACAAGTTGTATCTGATTTTGTGCTTCTGCAAGGATATACAATATCCTGGTAGTAGTTGATTCATGTTATTATATGAGGACTAGGAATTCTATGAGTATGTGCAAGTTGTATCTGATTATATGCTTCTGTGAGGATATACAATATCGTGGGAGTAGCTGATACATGTTATTATCTGAAAACTAATAATTCTCAGAGTATGTACAACTTGTACGTGATTATGTGCTTCTGTGAGGATATGCAATATCCTGGAAGTAGATGATATGTGTTATTATCTGAGGACTTGGAATTCTACGAGTATGCACAAGTTGTATCTGGTTATGTGCTTCTGTGAGCATATACAATATCCTGGGAGTAGGTGATACATACTGTTATCTGAGGACAAGGAATTCTATGAGTATGTACAAGTTGTCTCTGATTATGATCTTCTGGGAGGTTATGCAGTATCCCGGGAGTAAAGGATATATGTTATTATCTGAGGATTAGGAATTCTATGAGTATGTGCAAGTTGTATCTGATTATGTGCTTCTGTGAGGATGTAGAATATCCTGGGAGTAAGTGATGCATCTTATTTCATGAGGACTAAAAATTCTCTGAGTATGTATGATTTGTATCTGATTATGTGCTTCTGTGAGGACATGCAATATCCTGGGAGTAGGTGATACATGTCATTATCTGAGGACTAGGAAATCTATGAGTATGTACAAGTTGTATCAGATTATGTGCTTCTGTGAGGATATACAATATTCTGGGAGTAGGTAATACATATTATTATATGAGGACTAGGAATTCTTTGAGTAGGTGCAAGTTTTATCTTATTATGTGCTTCTGTGAGGATATACAATGTCCGGGGAGTATGTGATGCGTGTTATTATATGATGGTTAGGAATTCTTTGAGTATGTATAAGTTGTATCTAATTATGTTCTTATGTGGGGATTTATAATATCCCGGGATTTGGTGGCATATGATTGTCTGTGAAGACTAGGAATTCTTTGGGTATGTAGATGTATCTGATTTTGTCCTTCTGTGAGGATATACAATATCCTGGAAGTAGGTGATACATGTTATTACAAGAGGATTAGGAATTATATGACTATGTACAAGTTGTAGCTGATTATGTGCTTCTTTGAGATTATCCAATATCATTGGAGTAGGTGATACATTTTATTATCTGAGGAGTAGGAATTCTATGAGTATGTACAAGTTGTATCTGAGTATGTGCTTCTGTGATGATATACAATATCCCGGGAGTAGGGGATACATGTTATTTTATGAGGACAAAGAAATTTATCTGAGGACTAGGAATTCATAAGTATGTACAAGTTTTATCTGATTATGTTTTTCTGTGAGGACATACAATATCCTGGGACTAAGTTATACATGTCACTATATGTGGAGTAGGAATTTTATGAGTATGTACAAGCTGTATCATATGTGCTTTTGTGCAGATATTCAATATCCTGGGAGTAGGTGGCATATGTTAGTCTGTGAGGACTAGGAATTCTTTGAGTGTGTACAAGTTGTATCTGATTATGTGATTCTATGAGAATATACAATATTCTGGGAGTAGGTGCTACATGTTACATGAAGATTAGGAATTCTATGAGTATGTACAAGTTGTATCTGATTATATGCTTCTGTGAGGATATACAATATCCTGAGAGTAGGTGATACATGTTATTATATGAGGACAAAGAATTCTATGAGTATGTATAAGTTGTATCTGATTATAAGCTGCTGTGAGGATATACAATATCCTGGGAGTAGGTAATATATGTTATTACCTGAGGACAAGGAATTCTATAAATATGTACAAGTTGTATCTGTTTATGTGCTTCTGTGAGGATATACAATATCCTCGGAGTAAGTGATGCATGTTATTATATGAGGACTAGGAATTCTATGAGTATATACAATTTGTGTCTGATTATGTGTTTCTGTGAGGACATGCAATATCCTGGGAGTAGGTGATACATGTCATAATCTGAGGACTAGGAATTCTATGAGTATGTACAAGTTGTATCTGATTATGTTCTTCTTTGAGGATATATAGTATCCTGGGAGTAGGTGATACATGTTATTATATGACGATTAGGAATTGTATGAGTATGTACAAGTTGTATCTGATTATGTGCTTCTGTGAGGATATACAATATGCCAGGAATAGGTAATATATGTTATTATATGAGGACTAGGAATTCTATGAGTATGTACAAGTTTTATCTGATTACCTGCTTCTGTGAGGATACATAATATCCTGAGAGTATGTGATGCATGTTATTATATGAGTATTAGGAATTTTATGAGTATGTACAAGTTGTATCTGATTATGTGCTTCTGTGGGGATTTATAATATCCCGGGAGTCAGTGACACATTTTTATAATCTGAGGACTAGGAATTATATGAGTATATAAAAGTTGTATCTGCTTATGTGCTTTTGTTAGATTATACAATATCCTGGGAGTAGGTGATACGTGTTATTATATTTGAGGACTAGGACTTCTATGAGTATGTACAATTTGTTTTTGATTATGTTCTTCCGTGTGATTATACAATATCCGGGGAGTAGGTGATACATGATATTCTGCGAGGACTAGGAATTGTATGAGTATGTACAAGTTGTATCTGATTACATGCTTCTATGAGGATATACAATATTCTGGGAGTAGGTGATAAATGTTATTCTATGAGGATTAGGAATTCTGAAAGTATGTATAAGTAGTATCGGCTTATATGCTTCTGTGAGGATGTAGAATGTCCCGGAAGTAGGTGATGCATGTTATTAAATGATGACTAGGAATTCTAGGAGTAAGTACAAGGTGTATCTGATTGTGCGCCTGTGATGATATAAAATATCCTGGGAGTAGGTGATACATGTTATTATATGAATACTAGGAATTTTATGAGTATGTACACGTTGTATCTTATTATGTGCTTCTGTTAGGATATACATAGTCACAGGAGTAGGTGATGCATGTTATTATTATGTATATATAATATATTAATAATATCCCTGAAGTAGCTGATACATGTTAATATATGAGGACTAGGAATTCTATGAGTATGTACAAGTTGTATCTGATTATGTGCTTTTGTGAGGATAAACAATATCGCAGGAGTATGTGATACATGTTATTATACGAGGATGAGGAATTCTATCAGTGTGTACAAGTTGTATCTGTTTATGTGCTTCTGTGAGGGTATACAATATCCCTAGAGTAGGTGATACATCTTATTATATGAGGAATAAGAATTCTATGAGTATGTACATTTTATATGTTATTAGCTGAGGACTCGGAATTCTATGAGTATGTTGAATTTTTATATGATCATGTCCTTCTGTGAGTATGTGTTACATCATGTGAGTAGATGCTACATGTTATTATGTGAGAATTAGGAATTCTGCATTTTTGATAGACTTTTAAATCTTTAATTGTTAATGTTGGTTAACTGCCTTCATCCTCCTTTATTTTAGGACTTCACCAGAACCAACCAACATAGTATTCAAACCTTATTTAATGCATTGTCAACAGTCACTTGATCCCTTTTAATATTACACATTTAAAGTGCCAAAATCTTAAATCTTTGTGATAATAAAATCATGTGAAAAAATTCTCATAAGTATATTAAAAATATACAAGTAAAATTCCTTTTGTCACTTAAGTGCCCTTGTATTGCATCTGTGTTAAAACTGATGTAAAAGTTTTAATTCCCCATCTTTTCTTTGAATTTGTATAATTAATGATAAAAGACATGTAAGTAGTAAATGCCATAACTAGGTAATATAAATCAGAAAAGAAAGCAGAACCAATAAGGATTAAAGTCTTCAGAAATATACAGAATTGAACTATTGGCCACAAGTCTCAAATTCATATCTATAAGCGGCATCTATTCATAAAAAATAAACAGAATCATTAGACTACATCACTGACTAGTTAACTGCAAATTCAGTGAGTTGATACTAGCCACATATAAAAGGATGGAAATAAAATAAACATTATACAAAATTAAAACCTTATCGAAATGCATTCATGCCAGACTTTTACAATTCTAATGTTTTATATTTCAGGGTGACTTACGTTATTGGCAAAAATTCATGGATCGAGTGGTGGCCAAATGATGTTGAATGCCAAGACAGCAAACATCACAAGAAGTGTACAGATCTCCTAGAGTTTAGTGAAAATATCATCAGTTTCGGTTGTCAGTTCTAGCCACTGTTTACATTTCTGGCAGTTGAAATGCTTTGTTCAGACTGAATATGAAAAGAAAATGTACTTCAGCCTGTCTTAAGAAGCATGCCTTACATATCACTTACATTCAGTAATACAAATGCATTTCATAAAGCAAGTTCTTTGCACTAATCTGACAAAAGTACAATCAATATCTAATCATATTCAGTATTCTGATAACAGTGTACTTTAAATAAAAATAATATTTTTATCAGTCACCACTTTTGTGCTTCCTTCATTTAAGCTATTTCAGTAAAATAAATGTTTGCAGAGTCTAAACAGATGTCTATTAATAAAATGGGGCATGCAAAGACAGTCCGGGTGGTGTGGGTAGACAGTTTCTCCTTATAACTACAGCAGCTTTCAAAAGGCATATACCTTGACTGCATTACTAAACCAGCTGCAATGGGTAAATATCCAGACAAGTCCAGGTTTGAGAGTATGTATCCTGCATGCATGAACAGCTGAGCAATGATGGGTGCTTGCCCAGTATGCATGATTAGTACATCTGGTATTGCTACATAATCTGTATGCATGATTAATACATCTGGGATTGGTAAATAACCTGTACACATGACTAAGACAGCTGAGATTGGTAACTACCTGTACTTAGGACTACGACAGCTGAAATTGGTACACAACCTGTACAAATGATTAGTACATCTAAGATTGGTACATAACCTGTACGCATGATTAGTACATCTGGGATTGGTACTTAACCTGTACACATGATTAGTACATCTGGGATTGG